>NC_134022.1:27659005-27961297 GCF_040712315.1 Castanea sativa
TTGAATACATAATTGGCTAGTTTAACAAGATGATTAATTCCACTTAAAATCAATAAATTAAGTCAAATTAGATGTAATCACAAAAATAAAGTCAATAAAAAACGTTGACCAATTCAAGAAAAGTTTATCGAATGCTTGATAAACTAGTTACATTTCAATTAACTTGTAATGTATAGTTAGTTAGTGTGGCCCGACTATGTAAAGAGTATGGATCGCATGCACAAATAATTGTTAGAACTGTTCATAAAAAGGAATTGTTAGAAGTTAGAACTGTATAATACGGTCTACCACCTGATGACTATGTAAGTCTATAACCCTTTTTTTTTTTTTTTTTTTTTTTTTTTATGTTCATAAATATCTCATTAGGTTATGAGTTCAGTCCTATACTCAAATAATATTGAAAAATTTTGGTGTCACACCATTGTCCACAACTCGCCTATGTGGCGAGTTGTGATTGGTGAAAGGATAATGATGGATCTATGTGGGGACACCTCTCCACAACCACAACTCGCCATGTAGGCGAGTTGTAGGTAATGTTATGGACAATGGTATAGCACCAGAATTACTCAATAATATTGGGTAATAGTATAAATATAATGTAGAGCCTTGTCGCTCAACAGAGAGATCAGAGATGTTTAGGGGTTCAAATGCCCCTCCTACGTTATACCGATTGGATCAAAAGATAATAGCATAAATATAGGTTCTATTTTTTTTTTTTTTAACTAAAAATTCTACCTGAAAGATAATGCAATAAACTGGCTTCCGACCTGGGGAAAAAGCATAATGAACTAACAAAATTTACCTCATATTGTTGGCGGCATAATATTAAACTCTAAAAAATGAAAACCTCAATGGCTGCTTTGATTGGGTACCAAAGTCAAAAGGGACAAGTTGTGTTCACTGTTCACTATTCACACCGAATATATATATATATATATATATGTGTGTGTGTGTTAACGGAGTATCAACACCTATGGCAACACAGAGAAGTTCCTGAGATGAATAATAGTGATGGTCTTCTTTAATAGTTGATTGCTGGCACAGTTTTCTTTGGGCAAATTTTTTTCTCGAATTGCTAGTTTGGAATTTGGATGGTATAGGCGGGTTGTGTTGTTTCTAGAGCTGGGCCTCTTTTTTACAGTTTTTTTTTTTTTTTTTTTGTGGGTACTCTTTTTCTCTTATTAATAATACTTCTATCTGTTATCTCAAAAAAAAAAAAAAAAAAATGATAATACCATATCAAGAACCTGATAATATTGTTATTAGAGAAAGAAAATGTTAATGAATATTCTATGGGCATTAATTTAGGAACTATTTTTAAAAATATTTTATGAAAAAATGATAAACAATTAATTATTTTACTGTTTTTTACAATAGCAGGTCACCCATTAACATTAAATATTGCTTTGAAGATACCCTCAAGAATACTTTCTTTTTAAATTTTTTTTTAAAGAAAATCATACTCAAGAATACTTGATAATAAATTAATTATAGTATTAATCTCTTTGTTTGTTTGTTTAATAGTGTACAAAAGAGGACTTGCGAGTTTCGCGGGCTACTCCTACTACTCCCTCAGTCTGTCCAGGTAGGGTACCCCAAGTGAAGCTGCAGTAGTCTAAAGACTCGAAACTCGAAAGAGAGGACTTGCGAATAGCCTTATTGCCTGCGACTTAGGAAAAAGCATATTCGAATAAACTCCTGATAACGTAGTATTCTCGTATAGTTGTATGTTGTTTGTGCAGAATGTCAATTCTCCGTAGACTTTCGAAAGCCAGAGGCAGCTTTCATCATCGGCTGTCTTGCATATGTATGACGCCAAACAGATAAAATATTAAAATGTTTCTACCAAATTGAATAATATTATATGCATGTGCTATTATTTTATTTTATTTATAAAGTCTCAACCTATAAGATCAATTTTTGATAACTATGCTCTTTATTATTGAACCAAAATACCAATTAATTTTTGGTGTAAACGGAATTGAATTTCAAATTTCTTATTCAACCATCGAATATTTTACCAGTTGAATTAATTGAGAAATCCACTATTTTATTTTCTTTTGTTCAAGAGAAATGTCATATAAAAAAAATTAAAAGCAAAAGATGGGAACAAGCCAAACTAAGGTACTAATACAATTTTTGATTTTCTTAATCATGTCATTATTCCCCCAAAGTAGTTTAATGAAACTCATGTTGTGCTCGTACTTAAAGTCAAGGACCCAACAAAGGTTACCCAATTTCAGCCCATTAGCCTTAGCAATGTTGTCTCTAGATTAGCCTCTAAAGTTCTTACAAATAGATTAAAACGTTTATTCCCACACATCATTAGTGAGAATCAAAGAGCCTTTATGTCTAAACACCTTATTACTGATAATGCACTAGTTGCTTTTGAAATTATGTATCATATTAGCCAAAAGAAATCAGGGAAGGTGGGAGAAATGACAGTGAAGCTGGATATGAGTAAAACTTATGATAAGATTGAATGGGGTTGTTTGGAAAAAATTATAACCAAAATGGGTTTTCATCTAGACTTGGTCAATACTATGATGAGATGAGTGAGATTAGTATCATATGTTATTAAAATCAATGGGAAGCCCCGGGGTCACATTGTGCTATCAAGGGGACTACGCCAAGAGGATCCCCTCTCTCCCTATTTATTCTTGATTTGTGCAGATGATCTCTCTTCACTCTTAAGGAAATTAGTGGCGGATGGCTTAATGAAGGGTGTGGCTGCATGCATACGAGGTCCAAAGATATCACATTTATTTTTTTGTTGATGATAGTTGTAGGTGCACAATTGTACCCAAAGCCAAAAACGAATGTTAGGCTCAAGCCCAATGAGCCTTATACAATAAAATTTGTAGAGTATGGGTTTGAAATCTAGGTTCGGGATGTTGGAAGTTCGACTAACAGTTTGGAATGTTACAATTCGTACAAATGATGAATGAATATAACCAATAGATCTTCTCGGACGTAAGCCGAGGATGGTTTGTATAAATATTCTCTTTCTAGGTTAAAGTTTACAATCCTTAGTTCCTATTTTTGTCTTGCAGAAAAATGCCGATCCCCTCCTCTCTCTCTTTTGCCTCCTTATATGCTTCTTCTACACTGGCTCCTCCACGTGTCATACAAATCTTCCTCTTAGATACTAGTCCCATCCGCCACTTTCTTAAAGTCTTTGAACCATAGCCAGAGAGCTGAGTTCTACTGTTCAGGGGTCATTTCCCCATTAATGCGGCCAGTAAAGTAGATACAGGGTCTTTAATGTGGAGGTAGCAGCATTTTCTTTAGATATTTATCTTATATCTTTGCATCTTAGAGGGTGCTTGGATCACCCTCTTACCCATCAGTCTTTTCTAGGATTCTGCCCTTAACCTTCTTGGCAAATCCTAGGGTCTTTGGCGGACTTGTCCGACGAGACCTTCATCCTCGGACAACTCTTCGGACCTCTGCAGTATAGGCTGTCTCGTGGGCTTAGGGGCCCAATGACAAAACCAAACTGGTACCAATTGATCAAGTCCAAAGCCCATTTTTTTATTTAATAACTCTTACCCCCACAATAGTCTTATCTTTTGCCGAGCCACAAGAGAAGATTGTACTAATTTGGAGAGGACTTTGGAGACATATGAACAAGCATCAAACCAACAGTTGAATAGGGGTAAAATATCTTTGTTTTTCATCAATAACACTCCACAAGACATTCAAGATGACATTAAATCTAGTTTTGGGGCAGAGGTAATTAAACAACACAAGACTTAGGTTTGCCATTCCTGGTAGGAAAATCAAAATGCAATACTTTTCGCCATTTAAAGGAGAGACTAGATAATAAATTATCAGGGTGAAAGGAGAAGATGTTATCTCACGTCGGAAAAGAAATTCTAATTAAAACAGTGGCTCCAGTAATCCCTACGTATACTATGAGTGTATTCAAGCTCCCAAACACTTTATGTGATGAGATGACGAGCATGGTTCGCAAATTTTGGTGGGGATAAACAAATGAAAAAACTAAGATGTCATGGATTAGTTGGGATAAAGTTTGTACCCCAAAGAAAGAAGGTGGCTTAGGTTTTTCGTGATCTTAAAACTTTTAATCTTGCACTTTAAGCCAAATAAGGATGGCGGCTTCAAACAAATACTTTTTCTCTCATCTATAGAGTCTTAAAGGCAAGGTATTTTCCAAATAGTGAATTTTTGGGAGCTAAAATGGGGTTCTCGGCCATCATTCGCATGGAGAACTATAATTGCTGCTCAAAAAATTGTAAGAAAAGGGTGTAAGTGGCAGGTTGGAGATGGTGCATCAATTGGAATATGGGCTGATAAGTGGCTCAATGAACTGGCTGCCTTCAAAGTTCTTTCTCAACCGAATACACTACCTGAACATGCCAAGGTGAGTGCTCTCATTGATCCCCTATCTTATGACTGGTGGGCAGAAATAGTAAAGCAGATTTTTATTCCAACTGATGTTCAAGTTATTCTTAGTATTCCGTTAAGTGCTCGCTTGCCAGAGGATAAACTAGTGTGGGCGTATACTCCTAAGGGAAAGTTCACAGTTAGTAATGCATACAAATTAGCAGTTTCTAATTTTTCAAAGGGGTGTATGGAAGGAACTTCAAATAGGGAGAGCCACAAATCTTTTTGGCGAAGAATCTGGAGGTTACATTTGCCAAATAAGACAAAATCCTTTGCCTGGAGGGTGTGTCGCAACATCATTCCCACGAAGGCCAATCTGTACCATTGGAAGGTGATTGAGGAGAGCCTGTGTGAAATGTGTGGTTTGGAGGAAGAGACCAGTGGCCATGCATTTTGGGACTATGAGTATGCTCAGGAGATATGGAATTTATCGGGCATCACTTTTGAGACTCAGGGAGTTTTTTACCGTGAGTTTGTGGACTTGATTTGATACTCAATGTTTGTTCAACATGTCAGGGATGAAGTCCTAGAGATGGTAATCATGATAGCTTGGGGTATGTGGTACAACAGAAATGCTATTAGGCATGGGAGTACATGCCAATCGGCACAACAGGTGATACAAAAAGCTCAGATGCTGATTGCTGAGTTTCAGGCCGCTAACCACTCAGTTACTTAACGGAGGGAAGACCCAGAGGCAAGATGGACATTACCAATGATCTCTAGCTACAAGGTGAATGTGGATGGCGCGGTGTTTGCCCAGTCTAGGCAATCGGGGATTGGCATGGTAATCCGAGATCATAAGGGTAGAGTCACAGCAGCTTTAAGCAAAAAAATTCACCAACCTTTGGGGCGGCTGGAAGCCAAAGCAAAAGCCATGGAGATAGGTGTATTTTTTGCATGGAATGTTGGTATAAGAGATCTAATTTTTGAATGTGATTCTAAAATAGTGGCAAATGCTCTTTTGGGTCTTTGTACTCCATTTGTGGTTGTCTCAAACATTCTAGTCGGGTAGCTCATAAACTCCAAGATTTTCGATCAATTCAAGTGTCTCATGTGAAGTGTCAAGGCAATAAACCAGCTCATATCTTGGCAAAATATGCTAAAGAAGTAGAGAACAATGATAATTATGTAACATGGATGGTAGAAAATCCTCATTTGATTGAGTTAGCTATTACTCATTATGTAATGAATTTATTATCTTCTTAATAAAGTTATGAGTTTTTCATTAAAAAAAAAAAAAAAGGTACAAAAGAAAATTTATATACTACTACTACTTTGTTGCTTAATGGTTTTAATTTTTTTCTTTTTTGCACAATTCTACTTAGTTTGCATTTGGTATTGGCTGAAAAAGTCAACTTTTTTAATTATTTAGTTTATTTTTACTACTATTCAGCTTATTTTTCCTATTATTCTTGGATTCTATTGCACTTTTTAGTATTATTTCTAGGTCTCACTGTACTATTTTAACTAGCTTTTAACTTTATATACTGTACTTTCAGCAAAAAGTTTTTAATTTCAACTAAATAAGTTATTCTCAAACAGACACTAATATGTAGAACTTCAAATATATTGTTTGTATGGCATCAGCTTATAAGCTTTGTTTTTAGCTTTTATGTACAACTTTTTAAAACTTGATCACTTTTTTCCTTCTTTTTCACTTTTTCAAATTTTTTTAACTTTAAGTGTGTGTTTGGCAAAAATTAAAAAGGCAACTTATTTTACTATTCAGCTTATTTTTGTTACTATTCATTGGTCCACTACACTTTTTGGTACTATTCATAAATCTCACTATACTATTTCAACTAACTTTTACCCTTATCTACAGTACTTTCAGCAAAAAGTTTTTAATTTTAACAAAATAAGTGAATCTTAAATCGATCTAAGTATAAAAATTTCAACAAAAAGTTGAATAAACTATTTTCAAACAGACACATAATTAATATTCAACTTTTGTTAATTTAATATGAAGATACGTACGTAGCCTTCCAATCAGTTGCCTTTTTCTCGTAGATACAACTTAAAACTTTTACAAGTTTAAATCCCAAAGACTTCATTGAAGGTTCCGTCAAGATTTGTTTGATAGACGACAAATTCACAACATAAAGTATTACTGAAGATTCTTGCTTGCCTTCTAAAATTTTTGAAAAGAAAAAAAAAATGATTTTAATTCTGAAGGCCCTTGTTTTAATTTTAATTTATTAATAGTTAAGGTTTATCTCCAAATTAATTTGAAGATAAACCCTTCAAACTCCTTTTATATTTTTTTATTGAATGTGAATTTTAAAAATTTAACTGTTGGATTATATGTTCTTTATATACATGTCAAATTTCGTTCAAATAAAATATTATTTACTACTCGATTTCTAAACTTATTTTTATGCATAATTTTATACTTCACAAACTTTAAATCTAAAGATTTGATTAATGATATAGTTATAAATCTTTGATCTTTTTGAAAGTTTGTAAGTACACAAAAGATATAATAATAATAACATACAATAATAATAACAACTTACAGTCCAACTATTGGATTTTCAAAATTCAAATACCAAAAAAAAAAAAAAAAAAAGATGTGTTTGAAGTCTTTTTCTCCAAACTAATTTGAAGAAACCTTTTCTTTATTTATATATAAAAAAATTATGATAAATTATTATCATTGTACTTAAAAGTTAAAATACTCTTTGTAAGAAGAACTTTGCATTACGTTTGCTGATCAGCCACTTTGAGGCCTCAATTCTCATCTACACATCTCCAAGGTCAACTGATTTTTACACCTGTCATGCATGAAAACGAAGAACAGTTCAGATTATATATATATAGATGAAAGATCGGCACAAGTAGTGCACTCAAACCAAATAACGACTAATACATATAAGCCTAAGACAAGCTGTTCTAAATAAACCTTTTTTACAGTTCAGGCCGATCTTTCATATATATATATATATATATATATATATATATATATATATATATTGATTAAAAAAATCAATTATTCATGCATATAAAAGTCAAAATAGCAGGAGCGGCTGTTATAAATAAATATTTTCACATGAAAGCATGCTAGGTTGATCTTTCATCTTGATAAAAATAATAAAAAAATAACAATTATTGATACATACAGTCAAAATGGAGAAGGAAGTTCGGGAATGATAGCACTGAATTTCTTATTGAATTTTTTATATTCAATGACTATTCTACAACATACTATCGGTTTTTATTTTTTTTAATACTGAATATCCTGGTAATACAGATTTAGATGTATTTAGTACAGTCTATTAAATGGAATAATATTTTTTTTGATAATCTTACAAAAAAGTCATAGTTTACATTTTTTTTTTTATAGAAATAATTACAATATGTTGCTAACCCGGCAACTTAAACCCTTTCCCTCCTAAACCTCTAAGCACTTTATACATGAGAAAGTGTCAATTCAGTTACTAGGACTTTAGCTAGTTTACATAAATATCAAGTACAAACTACAAACAACAATCTTAAATATGAGCATGTCATATCAAAAACAAAATGTGCGTGTGAACCAATAAATTATTGACAAGTGCATTTTTATTTTTTTATTTACAAAGTGCATTACACCTTATCATGAATCTCTTTTTTTTTTTTTGGTTGATGATTTTTTATTTATTTATTTTTTTTTTATAGATAGTTTCAATCTATGACGTTTGTTCTTGATGATAATTTTTTATCATCAGACTAAGACACCAATCAATTTTTTGGTTGATAAAATTATAATTAATCATTTACCATTCCTTGCCTCTTAGGCTTCATTTGGGAGTTCATTAGGAAATGAAATGAAATAGAATAAAATGATTATAAGGGAATAGAATGGAATGTATTTAAGCAAGGGAAATGAATGGAAAAGAATGGAATAAAATGGAATTAAGTAACCTTAATTGAATGTTTTAAAATAAAGGAATAAAAAAGAATGGAATGTAAATAATCTTGTTTAGGAGTAACATAGAGTTTATGGAATGAAATCATTTTATGACAATATTACTATTATACCCCTATTTAAAAATAAATAGTTGAATATATAGGGGTATTTTGGGAGTTTTAGTAAAAAATTCATTAAATCTAATTTCATTCCCTCACATTCCTCCCAATTTCGAGGGAAATGAAAATTTGATATTTTAAGGAAATAGATAGGAATGAGTGTTCCCTCCTACCCATTTCATTCCCTCCCAAGAGAATGGACTTTTCATTTCCTCTATTAAAACTCTCAAACAAGGGAATGAAAGAATATTCTAAATTTTTTTTTTTTTCATTCTTTTCCATTCATTTCCATTGCCTCCTCTCAAACAAGGGCTTAGTCTTCTACTCTTTTAGATTGAGTAGTAGTACTTCCAGGCTTCTAGCCCTTTCCTTAGGATAAGGCCCGAATTCGAATCCCAGCGGTGCTTGTCCTCCTACTTATTCAAATCCTTTAACCATTTTAATAATATATTGAATTTATTTATTTATTTATTTAGGATAATGTTGTAAACAAGCTAAGTCAAGCTAAGTGTTAAAAATTCAAATTTGTTCATTTAATTTTATTTTGAACACAAGCTAAGTTCGATTTCATTACCAAACAAGATTTTAAATGTTCAAGCTTAGTTTATTTTCTTGTTGAATAAGCTCAAGTTTGTTCATAAACTATTAAATTAGCCAATTTTCCCCCATATGTAGTAACACCAAAACTAAAATTCTTACACTTTCACAAATTTGTGAATTTTACTATGGATAAACAATTTATATTATCAATAAACTACACATTTGAATTTGATATTATATGAACTTAGTTACAAAACTTACACAATCCCTTCTCAAGTCTATATAAGTATATTTTTGTACATGTTACATATAAAAACTTAATATTATATATAATTAAATTGAGTTTACATGTTCACGAACACATTTTTTTTTTTTTTTTTATGAATGAAAAATGGGTAGAAGAGGGCGACCTGAGTTCACAAACACATTATATTATATTTGAGCTTGACTTGTTTGATAATCAGAACTAATTATTAAACATGTGCTTGAGCTTGATTTGTTTGCTAAACAAACGAATATAAATAAATAAATAAAAAATCCAAGCAGCTTGGTTCATTTATTACCCTAATTTAGGGTCCATTTGGGATAAATTATTTTCATCGATTGAATATTTATATATATATATATATATATATATATATATATATATATATATATATATATATGAATGAAAGTATTATATATGTTTGTGCTTAAAATATGTTAGAATTATGGTTAAGTGATTAAACTTACCATTTCCTAACAATTTAAGCTTTTGGGACAATTTGTAATTTAACAAAAAAAATGAAGTTTTAAAATACTGTCATAAGTCGACAGTGAAAATAACCACATTTTATATAGGGATAACTCACTTATTATTTTTATTATTTTGCAAATGACTGTTATTCTGACAAGAAACCATTTGATTGCTCTAACCTTTGTGAGGTATTGCATTATTGCAACTTTATGAATTATGAACAAGCTTCGGGTCAACATTTCATCAGCAACAAGTCCTCTCTCTCTATTTCATAAAGAACATTGCATCGGATATCTGTTTAAAGATTAATGAGATACTTACGATGCTTGAGATTGAACTTTAAAGGTCATGAGTAGTATTTGGGTTTTCCATTCTTTATGGGTGATTATAAATGGCCCGATTTTCAAGAGATTAAGGCTTCGTTTGGGAGTTCATAAGGGAATGGAATTGAATGATCATAAGGGAATGAAAATGAATAGAATGTATTTAAACAAGGGAAAAGAATGTAATGTAATGAAATTTAGTAACCTTAGTTAGATGTTTTGAAATAAAGGAATGAAAATGAATGGAATGTAAGTAATCTTGTTTGGAAGTAACATAGAGGGAATGAAATGGATTCATTTTATGACAATATTACTATTAGACCTCTATTTTAAAATAAATGATTAAATATATAAGAATATTTTGGGAGTTTTAGTAAAAAATTCGTTAAATCTAATCTCATTCTCTCCCATTCCTCCTAATTTTTGGGGGAATGAAAATTTGAAATTTTAAGGGAATAGAAAGGAATGAGTGTTCCCTTTCACTCATTCTATTACCTCCCATTTAAACTCCCAAATAAGGGAATGAACTTTCCATTCCCTCTATTAAAACTCCCAAACAAGGGAAGAAAAGAATATTCTAAAATTATTATTTTCATTCATTTCTATTCCCTCCTCCCAAATGAGGGCTAAAGACCAAGTTTGGAAGAGATTGACTGAGTGGGAAGAGAAGTTTCGTTCCGAAGTAGGATGATAAATTTTGATAAAGATAATTGCGTAGCCCATTCCCAATTGCACTTATGAGTTGTTTCTAATTGCCAACTTCCCTTTGCACAAAATAGAATAGCATGATAAGTAATTATAAGTGTACCGTATACAGAACAAAAAAATAATGTAGGTCCATTGGTTGTAATTGCAAGAATATATTGGAATTTGTAAACCAAAAAAACGTAGGTAAAATTAGCTTAACTGGTAAAGTCTCTTGTGTCGAATAAGAAATTTAGAATTCTGTCTCTGCTTACAGCAAAAACCAATTGACGTATTTGTTTGATGATAAAAAACTATTATAAAGAGAAAACATCATAGATTGAAACTATAATAATATGCCACATTCATCAAACAACTTTAATTATAGTCTCTTTTAACACTTGAATCTTCAATCTTTTTGTCACGTAGAAGTAGGACTGTAAACGAGCTGAGTTTTGTCGAGTAGTGAATGTTCAAGCTCGGCTCGACAGCAAAAGTAAAATGTTCAAACTTGGCTTGAGCTTGATACAAGCCTACAAATAATGTTCAAGCTTGAGCTTGTTATAAAGTATAAAAGCTTGAGTTCGGCTTGGCTTGGCTTGATTCATTGGTCAAGCCAAGCTCGAGCTTAATATCAAGCCCAAACTCAAGCTCAATATCATATTTTTGAGCTTGAGATCCAACACAAGTGTATTATCAAGCTTATATCAAGTTTATTATCTAATCTATTTGATTTAGATGAGTGGTCTCAATTTATAATTAATTAATGTCTTGGAAGGATATGAGTTTACTTGTCAAGCTCATATCAATTTTATTACCAAACTCATAAATAAGATTAAACTCAACTTGTTTTGTTACTTTTGTATCGAGCCTTGGTGTTTACAAACTTGTTCACGAACAATATTTTTTATTTGGGTTCGGCTCGTTTATTAAACAAACCCAAAACTAAAATTTAAGCTTGGCTTGTTTATAAATAAACAAACATGAACGAGCTTTTTATTGAGTTAAGCCCGAGTTGTTTATAAACAGCTTAGTTCATTTTCAGTCCTACGTAGAAGTTACCGATACTAAATTTCTAATGTATCTTATCATAACAAAATGACTCCACATTACCCCATTTCTACTAACACCTGCATGAGATTTGCCTACCTTAAATTTTTTTTTTTTTTTTTAAAAGAAAGAAAAAAATGGGGGTAAAAACAGAACACGCATGATTCGGTCCCACCCTGTTTTTTTTGTTTTTTTTAATGAATGTCCCCATCCCTATGAACCAACAAAAAGCACAGCTTCACGTTAAAACAAAAAATAATGTACAAAATAATAATAATAATAATAATGGGATACCTGGCCCTTAACGGTTGGAACCTATAAATTTTTTTAAAAAAACTTTTGAGTTCCTCACTTGCAAAGTTTCCTTATAAATATGCCACCATTTTTGACTTCCATACAGACCATACTTCTCTCTCTCTCTCTCTCTCTTGTATCCGTAATTTCTGCAGTTATTAAAAAACATGGCTGACGATGTAGTATTAGAAGCCATTACAAACGAAACCAAGGAGGAAGTTTCTCAAGATCAAGAGCTCAAGGAGAGGAAACTTTCATGGCAAAAGTTACGCAGATATGACTCTTTGGACATCGAGTCCCGCAGCTTTCATGGTCCTCGTCATGGCCATCACTCCAAGGTATTGACACCGCCACCACTTCCCAAAAATCTCCTTATCCCACATCACACACATCAATTAGCAATTTTTCTTGCATGCCACTAGTATAGGAAGACACTTATTTTGCATTGTTTTACATCTTTTGGGTTAACTTTTTTTTTTTTTTTTTTGGTTAAGGCTATGGATTGGTCAACGATCTTGCCTCTAGCATTTCAAAGTATTGGAGTGGTGTACGGGGATGTTGGTACATCACCACTATACGTGTTTTCTAGCACTTTTTCCAATGGTATCTCGCACAACGATGATATCCTAGGAGTACTTTCTTTGATCTTCTATACCATCACCTTAATTACTCTCATCAAGTATGTGTTGATTGTTTTAAGGGCTAATGATAATGGCGAAGGTATGATCCTACTATGAAAAAAGTTCTCTTCATGTTACAATATAAATTTTTGGGTGGTCTGATTAAAGATCACCCCCTAAAGATATAAATTATTGAACCAAAATTTTGTTTTCTCGATCGTAATATATTCGTACTATTACCACAAAGTTTCTCAAAAAAAAAAAAAAAAAAAACTATTACCACAAACTTTCTTGTTTCAAAACTTTTTCACAAAATGTTTAGGCTCGATTTTTAAGAATTTCACAAAAAATAAAACTCTATTTTTAAATAATTTTTGATAAAATTTCAAGTTGACTTTTAAGCAATCTGATGCCAAATTAATCAAAATTTCATAATCCACATGGTTTATATAGTTTCAGTATATGTTGGTAGTGAACACGATGGTAAGACTCTAACTACTTAATTGCTTAACTCAAAAGATTAAACATTTAAGTGTAATTTCAATTATATTATATTAATCATCGACTCTTTTCATTATTATTTAATGTAAAATTTTATTCACATGTACATACCTAGCTGTATTAATTTTCATTGAAACAATAACCATTATTTTATTACTAATTATATAATGAAAATCAATTTCAGGTGGGACATTTGCCTTATACTCTCTCTTATGCCGCTATGCCAAGGTTGGTTTTATTCCGAATCAACAGGCTGAGGACCATGAAGTGTCAAATTATGAGCTTAAAGTGCCAAATGGTCGTGTACGGATGGCATCGTGGCTCAAGTCTACGCTAGAGAACAGCAAATTTGCGAAGCAAATCTTATTGTTTGCCACAATGCTTGGAACGTCCATGTTGATTGGGGACGGTGTTCTTACTCCTTGTATCTCAGGTTTACACCTATACTTTCTAATTTTTTTCATTTCTACATTAGTACTTATGATTATACCATGCATACGGTGTTTTCATTTCTACAATAAGTTTCTATTTACCTTTCCTTTTACATATTATATTCGTAGATGGTTAGTAATAAAATAATTATGTATATGGCTGTGATATGAGATCAATTTTCTTGGTATTCTATCTACCATTACTAATTCATGTTGACTAGAACATTAAAAGTAATTTTTCCATGTATTGCATAGGTGTTTCTTTTTCTTATGCAACAATGTCACATGGTTTTTTTCTTTAAGTATAAATATTCTTCTTTTATTTTTATATTGTTAAATTAATTAATGCAAAGCTAAAACCATAATTTTAGAATATGTTTAAAAGATCAAAGCAGGAGTACATATATAAACCAAAGAAGTAAAAAAATACCGCGGTTCATCCATAATTATATATGCCTCAGCCTCCGTTCTTCATGCCTATAGAAAAGGGTCCACCTTGTTTTTAAGTGCTTGTAAGTTGAGCTGATTGTGATCAAATAATGCATTATTATAAAGTTAACCATTTTCTCTTTCTTTCATACTTTTGTTTTGTCTATGTATTTGGTATAATATTGGATTATTCGGATAAATAAATAAATAAATAAATATATATATATATATATATTAATTAGATTATTAGTCCTCGCGCAGGCACGGATTTCTTAGTGTAGTTATCGATTAGAGAGGGTCCCGCAAAAAAAGAAAAAGAAAAAAAAAAACCAAATATATTGTTTGGATGAGTTAAAAGAGAGGAAAAGGAACTGTTCCATTATCTTAATACAGTCCCTTCAAAAATGGGGCAAAACCTGATTTCTCTAGAATTGACATCTTTATGCCTATTTTCTAAGAATAAAAATAAGAAGCAATGTTTATTATTTCAAGTAAAAAAAGAAAAAAAAGAAAAAAGAAAAAATGATATAATGGTAAATTTATATATATAAGAAAAACACCTTAATTATTTTCATTTCATTCAATTGCTTTTTAAGTTATCATTTTTATTCGGTATATTAATTCTTTAAATTAATAACTCTCAAACACAGTATTATAGCCTTTTGCAACATGTACTTCACATTTTGTTGTTTTACTCTCTATTTATTTGGCTTTTAAATGCAAATTACAATCTTCTCTTTTGCAATGTTTGTGATGTCAGTTTTATCGGCTGTGGGAGGAATCCAGATAGAATCAACTAAAGTAACACAAGGTAACCATTTGGCTATGTGGCACATCATAATTTCTTTATTTAACCAATATATGTATATATATATATATATATATATATATATATTTATATATACACATATAAATATATATTAATTATAAAATATAACGTAGGTATTCCCAACAATTTTCCAGATTCCATGTAGGCACACCGTATAATTTTGGCAAAAGCAAGGCAATGCACAATAATGTAAAGTGCCTTTTTTTTTTTTTTTTGTTGGTAAATCTATAAAGACCAAAGATTCTACCAACCTAAGCCCACTTAGAATAATGAGCTTGTAGGGTTCAACCTAGGCCAAAATCAATAAATTTGTAAGAGAGGGAATCAAACAACAAGAGAGGACTCAGCCCGAGGATGACAATAAGGGAGGAAGATCTCTTTCTATAAAATAAGTAGTTCAGTGTATTAATACAAGCTTTCCCAAGGAGACCAAAATTACACATGAAAGTACATTGTTCATGTTCTTCTCTCAGTGTTCTTATCTTAATGTTCCTTTTTCCAAGATATTTTTTGTTGGCCTCTCTTTTTTGGAAACCTTCTTTTCCTTATATACTCTCCCCTACTTCACATCTTGACCATCCATCCCTTCCTAACCAGCCTCCTCTCATGACACTTGTCTCTTTCTACATTTGAAGAAGGTGGTGGAAGGAGTCTGCTTAGCTGTGACTTGTACTACTCAGGTCATTTCCTCATTAATGCAGTTGATAAAACTGTTGCCCATTATTTAATGCAGAGGCTACAGGCTACCTCAAACTAGAAACTTCTCCTATGATCTCTGATTCCCTTTCATCAGATTCCTCTTCCCACTTAGAACGCCTCAGAGTCCTTTTGACTTATCTCTTCTCCTCCCCAAGCAACCTTCTTCCTCAGGCCCATGGCCCGTGGCATTCTCCCCACATTGTGACTCTTCAACTTCATCATCGGTCCTCAAGCACCCACAAGTACAAAGTACCCTTATCTATACTATACTTTTCTACTTAATAAAATATATTATATTAATAAAAACAGATTATGATTAGTGGTTTTAATTTTTGATTTTCCAGAAAAAAAAAAAAAAGAAACCTCTCAAATCAAAATGCCTTATGTATACCGTCCACACCTTACTATATTATATTATACTAGTCGCTAACCGGTACCTGTGCAATGCACCGAAAAACTAAAGACTTTGAAAAAAAATGATGAAATATTTAACTTCTATACTTTTCCATAGTTTAGAAGTGTTGTCTAACATTTAACGTTATTGAGTTGCAAGTGCATAGTTACTAAAACCTATAAAGTAATTTACAATTCTTAAATTAATAAAGTAAAACTCCCAATAGTTATATATACACACACTTAAAACTAATATAAACTGCAAATATATAAACAAGGACCATGATATGAGACACACCAAGTTTCAAATTTGAGTAGCAATATGACTTTCTCGTAGTGATAACAATATAGACAATTCAAAACATGGAACAATATCAAAATTATAATACCTAATTCTATTATCTTTTATGTTGAATCCAAACAAATAATTAATTGAAATTAATCCAAACAAATAATTAATACACCAAAAATCATAGCATTTAATAAGAAATAAAAAAATCACATGAACCTAAATAAAAAGCATTTAAGGTGAAAATTTTACAAATTCTTTATTGAAATTAGGAATATATTCTTAGGTCCTTTCATAAACTAAAAAAACAAACGGGATAAACCTTTCATAGTCATCATTAATATATTTTCACAAAATCAAAACATGAAAAATGCAGTAAAATACTACAAAATTTTTACTAAAATAATAAACTAACTCTTTCAATGATGATAACTATTAAACATACACGGGAAAATAAAAAACACTAGATTTTTAGATAGATAAATATTTATAAAGTACAATTGCACTAAGAATAGATATAAATATACCTGCTCCATATCTATATATCATCTGAAATTGATTCTTAGAGAACCAAAAAAAAAAAAAACAAAGAGAACATATAATTCAATATGACATGTTCTCTGTAACTTGAGTCTACTGACTACAGAGCAAAGCGTAGAGACTAGACTGAGAGAGTTGGAAGAAATTGAAACGAAAAAATTAACTACATAAAATGTGGGAACTTTAAAAAAGAAAAAAGAAAAAAAAGAGTCAAATATTAGTCAGAGGAATCCTAGGCTGTAATCCATTAAGTGCTCCAAAGTCCAAATTACTTAATTCAGAAAACAAAATGTATGGGAAGCATTTATGTAAATGATAAAGAGCCATTGGTTGCATGACACTAGACTAAGATTAAACGCCATTACAGGGTATTAAAAAGGATTGGCGAATGTTTTTGATGAATTTTTTGTTATAGAATTTTAGTTGAAGTAGAATTTTCAAACTCTTGAAACATATATCTAATAGAGTTTTATTTAAACTAAACTACTATAACACTTGATAAGATAATTACACGTTAAAAAGAAATAATAAATATATAAGATATAAAACCTAAAATTAAAAAAAAAATCTTAAATAAAAAGAAAAAGAAAAAGAAAATAGTGATGACATGTAAAATTGTGGAAGCTCTAGAGGTTTCGGTTATATATATATATATATATATATATAGTGTATAATTTGATGACTTCATTTTTTTTATTTTTCTAAAAGACCTCAAGTTAAAAATAAAAATGATAGAAAGAAGATATAAATGAGGATAAAACTGTCAAAGAAGAAATACAAAAAAATTTTAATAAATGAAAAAACTTAAATGTAGGAAAGTGAGAAATGAAAAAAATAAGTTGGTAGAGTGAGTTTCTATCTTAAAATCAAACTATCCTCTCTTTTTTTTTTTTTTTTTTTTTTTCTTTTTTGGAGAAAAAAATCAAAACTATCCAAAACCACAAATGTGGTGAAGAAGTCATAGTTATAATAAAATTAAAATTATATTAAGAAAACTTTAAATTTAAACAATTCATATAGTGAATAGGGAGTTAATAACAGTTATAATAATTTGACGAAATAGGCTTAATTTTATTTATTAAAAAAAAGTCTTTAAGTCCATGGAGTCATGAGATAAGACTAATAATGATGATATTATTATTATCCCAAAAGCAAAAGACCTGTTGTATATATGAGACTAAATTTTTTAAAGTAGAAAAACGAAAAAAAGAAATCTTAAATGTAAAATGAGAGAGAGAGAGAGAGGTTGTTATTTCAGACTATCCATAGCCAAAAATGTAGTGGTAAAGAAGTTTGTTATAACTTATAATAAGAAAAATAAATCTTTATTAAAATTTTTTAATTTAAACTATTCATAATCACCTATACTTTTCTGATTAGAGCAATCAGTTTCGAGTGAATGGAGGACAAGTGATGAGACTAATATTACTAATTTCTAAATTGCCAATCTCATGCAATTTTAAATTTGTCAATGTCAATCAATTTGACAAGAAACTAATTTCTAATTTGTCAAATCAATATTGCCAAAAACTTTATAACTTAATTATTATTTTTCAGTGTTTTTAACATAATGTTCAGGGTTAAAATCCCCACTCTCCAAATTATCGGGGAAAAAAAATCAATTCAGCATCATATGAAAATTGAAGTCTAAATTGTCTAATTTATGTCGAATGCCAATATGTATTAAGTTTAATGATCAATAATCGTTTAACTCCGCAAAAGCAATATTTCAATTGATATTTACACGACAAGACATTTTATTAACTACTACTTATTTTGTCTTGCACAGATATGGTTGTTTGGATATCAGTGGTTATATTGATTGTTCTATTCGCGGTTCAAAGACTTGGAACTGATAAAGTAGGCTATACCTTTGCTCCGATAATTTGCATTTGGTTTGCGTTTATTGGCGGCATTGGCGTCTACAATTTCATCAAATATGACCCTGCTGTAGCTAAGGCAATAAATCCATACTATATTATAGATTATTTTCGGAGGAATAAAAGAGATGCTTGGGTTTCCCTTGGTGGTGTTGTCCTTGCCATAACAGGTTGCAATTTCTTCCCTTTGTAAATTGTAATATTATATATATACCTTCAATAAGCTGAAGAGTTTGTTAATGTAGTGCTACTTGTAAAATTATGCAGGAACTGAGGCTTTATTTGCTGATCTTGGTCACTTCTCAGTTCGATCCATTCAACTAAGCATGTGCTGTGTGACCTATCCATCTCTTATATTGGCATACACTGGACAAGCATCCTTCCTTCGCAAGCACAATGATCTTGTTGCTACTACCTTTTACAAATCCATACCAGGTAATTGCTGGCTACATATCCATGGCCATATTGACATTCTTTCTTCTCTTTTTCTCTCTCTATATACATTCATTGGCATTTGACCTGTATAGTTAACTAGTTTTGAGTGTGGTATTTTTATATGATGCGCAGGACCTTTATATTGGCCAACGTTTGTGGTGGCTGTGTTAGCATCAATTATAGCAAGCCAAGCCATTATATCAGGGACTTTCTCTATAATACAACAATCCCTCTCTCTAGGGTGTTTCCCTCGAGTGAAAGTAATCCACACATCAACGAAGTATGAAGGACAAGTTTATGTACCTGAAGCTAATTACCTTCTTATGGTGGCTTGTGTAGCAGTCACTTTGGGTTTTAGGACAACAACTAACATTGGCAATGCCTATGGTAATCCACAACCTACATATATAATTTTACCTTGTCTTTTTATTTTTTATTTTTAATTTTTGTTGAAAAGCTTATTTGACAATTATTAAAAAGTTAGCAAAAAATACAATTATACTTAGAAAAAGTATAGACTTTGAAAAGTTGTACATAACAAATAAGTTAATAAGCTAATAGAAAAAAAAATAGTCCAAACACAGCAATATAAGATTCAAATAGAGTCTCATATATATGAGTTGCAACTAAAGAGTTGTTAATGTGCTTTGTGCAGGGATTGCAGTGGTTTTTGTAATGACCCTCACATCATGCTTCATAGTTCTAGTGATGGTCATGATATGGGAAACCCACATACTTCTCGTAATTCCATACATTCTTATCATTGGCAGTGTAGAGCTTGTATATTTAAGTTCAGTCCTCTACAAATTTGACCAAGGAGGATATCTTCCCCTAGCATTCGCGGCAGTCCTAATGACTGTAATGTATACTTGGAACACTGTTTTCAGGAGAAAGTATGATTATGAGCTTAGGCATAAGATTTCTCCCGAGACGTTAAAGGAAGTAGTTGCTAACACAAGCCTTTGTCAAATGCCTGGACTTGCCCTGTTCTACTCAGAGCTTGTTCAAGGCATCCCACCAATTTTCAAGCACTATGTAGCGAATGTGCCTGCATTGCACTCTGTCCTTGTTTTCATCTCCATCAAGTCACTTCCCATAAGCAAGGTTCCAGTGAAAGAGCGTTTCCTTTTTCGCCAAGTAGAGCCTAAGGAGCTTAATGTCTTTCGCTGCGTTGTTAGATATGGATACATGGATGTGCAAAATGAGCAAGAGCCCTTTGAAAAGGTTTTGATAGAAAACTTGAAGTTGTTTATTAGAGAGAATTTATGGTTGTCCAAAAATGTGCAGAATAATAATGTTGAGAACGATGGAGATACACTGGATGAGAGGCATGTTGAAGAGGATCAATCAGAGGAATTTGAAAGACAGATTGAGACTGTGGACAAGGCATGGCATGCTGGTATTGTTCACTTCATTGGTGAGACTGATGTGGTTGCTGCAAAAGGAGCTAGTGTTGTAAAGAGAATTTTGATAGATTATGCTTACACTTTCCTGAAAAGAAATTTAAGAGAGAGTGAAAAAGTGCTTGATATTCCTCACAAGCGTATGCTGAAAGTGGGTATGACTTATGAACTTTAATGGATTAGGATGTGAAAGATAATAATAGCAGTGTGAAAGAAACTTTCTTTTCTTTTCTTTTCTAACTGTGAGAAGCAGCCAGTTATATATATCTAGTGTGCAAGCAAAAAATAAAAAGATTCACTACAACATATAGATCATGGCAAGTGTAATCAAATGGTTCTCCTGGAAATTAAGTGTGCGGATGGCTTTATTTGCTGATTCTTGTAAAAATTTTCTAGAAATAAATTTTGATGATTGTGTCCTTGTGTGGATCTTCTTTGTTTCTTTGTTACACACCAATAGTTTTTATTTTTTTGAAATATACTTTTTTGGCCAATATTTCCAATTAAAAGTAAGATTTATCATTTATATGATACATAAAAAAAGCGGAGGATTAGTTAGAATTTTTTTTCCAATTAATCTTACTTTGCTAACAATTTCGTTAGTTGCCTGGTTTTGAAACAACGTGGGAAACTAGCATCTCGAGTTTTAAAAACTCAAGATCAATGCAGAACTCGAGCTTCTAATACTCGAGTTAGGGATTTTTCATACAATAACGTGGACAAATTTTTCCACATGGATATCGAGTTTATAAAACTCGCTTTTAAACTCGAGTTACAAAAACTCGTTTTCTAACCACTTAAAACCTAGAATCCAAACCTCACTCGTTACTCTCCCTTTCAAACACTCAAAATATTCAAACACTCACTCTCAGACACTCATCACTCTCAAGCTTTCAAACCCAAACTCCCTATCAAACACCCAAATCAGTTACTCTCACACTCACTCTCATATGCCCAAATCTGTCACTCTCCCACTCACTCTCAGACACCCAAATTTGTCCTCCTTCAGACACCAAAACCCACCCAAATCACTTACTCTCACCCTTAAACACTCTCCTTCTTCAAACACTCTTGTCCTTCAGACACCGGTGGCCACACATTTAGACATTATTTCATCGGAGATGCTCACTCACTCTAACGGAGACACTCCTCTCATAGATGGCCCGAAGACCCTCAGTCAAAATCCTCCTTTAAGGTATGTTCTTTTAGTTTTGGGTCATTTAGATTTTCCCCCTTTTAATTTTGCAGCAAGTTGCATGCACCAAGAATTTTGAATATAACACCTCATTGTCATTACTCTCACCATAGAATTTTGAATGTGGATCAGCAGGTCTCTTATATATTTCCAAATATTATTATTGTCATCTACTTTCAATTATTTCCTAAAATGCAACTGGAACTTTAGTGTGAATGTTTGTTGTTGAACAGTAATATGCTGAATTGAGCCTTTGCCTAGATCTGTAGTAAACATTCTTCCATGGTGATTCCCATTATTTAAAATGTGTCATAGTAGTAACCAACTTCTTGTTTATTTAACTGTTCTTCCTTGATAGTAAGGGATAGACTGATCACACTATCACTTGAATTTCCTTTGTTCTCCATTGAATCTGTTCAAAACAAAGAGCATAATATTTAAAAGCTAGCTTGGATAATCACAGAGCTAGTGTGTGGTTTAGAACTCCACTATAATATTCTGTCACGCCCCGAACCCGACTATAAAGATAGACACGTGACAAGTGCCACACGCTTATACAGTAAGCACTCTACAAAGTGTGCAAGGCCTTCTTAGCAACTAAAATTTATCCTCAAAAATTAAATCAAATAAATCACAAATACCTAATTAATTTCTTTATGAATAGATCTCCAATAATTTAATAGGAACAAAATCCAAACCTCATGTACATAATGCCAATTGGCCAATAAATATAAAACTATTAAAAGACCATCCAATCCCAAAATCATTGAGCTTCTTTTCCTGCTCACAACACAAAATCAAAACCCCTAAAACTTGCTATTCTTCACAATCTGAAACTGGAGGAGAAAAGAGGAGTGAGCTGACAACTCAATAAATAACCAAAATCCTAATAAGTCCCATCAAGCAATAGATCTGTAAAGTATAAGATGTAATATGTGTTTTCAAAAGTTATAATATACTATGTGTTTTCAAAATAACTGAAGAAGTTTCATAGTCTTAAAATAATAAGTTGCACATAGATCGCATACTTTAATCATATATCATAGATGGTTTAGAAAATAGTTAGTTTTTCATATATCAAAAGCTATAACTTACAATAGGTTCCAAAAACACATAAGCAATTTTAGTGACTCAAAATAGTTTAAATACTCAACATTTCCAAAATCACATATATAGTTTTAAGGACTCAAAACAATTCAATATTGAAATGTAATTCATATCCTTAATAATCTTATGACTATGGTCACGCTATATCCCTGTGACTCGGCATCAGAGTACCAATGAATAACCCTCATTGGCTGGGTATCAGAGTACCAATGAATAAACCACATTGGCTGGGTATTAGAGAATCAATTCATAGTCAGATTGTCCATAAGCATATATATCAAATCATAGTTCAAACCAAAAAATATACCTCATTCAAATACATATATATAATCATATATTCTGTATTTAAATATATTTTTGATATTTCTATATTCTTTGCTTTGAATCAAAATAGCCAAAAAAAAAAAACAATAAAATAAAATAAATCTTATATTCAATGCTCATATATATTTGTGAAAATTCTTTATTCTTTACTTTGAATCAGTATAGCTAAAAACAGTTAAATAAAATACATCATATATTCAGTAATCAAATATATTTATGATAATTCTTTACTTGAATTCAGTAATACAATAGAAATAAAATTGTAACAACTGTAAACGATTTTCATAGTTAAAATATTCAAAATAAAACCAATTAAGATAAGGTTACTTACCTTAAACCAAAGCATATTCAAAATCCTTACAGTTTCCCAAGACCAATCCAATGTAAACCTTTTAGAAAACCAAATAAAGAATTTACTCCAAACAAGTTTATCACTTAGATACTTGGACCTCAAATCTCAATGCCATCCAACACCATGAAGACAACAAAGCAAAGATGCTTTACACATGAAAAGACTAAGTCCTTAGAAATCTTCAAATAATTGGTATTGGCTTCATCTTTTATCTATCAATAAGGAACCTTAATGACAAGCCAAAAAAAATTCGACCCAACCCAACCCATCACATATGTCCAACCCAACCCACATGGGTTGGGTTGGGTCGGGTTGAACCCATGGGTTGGACAATTTTTTTTATTTTTTTTATTATTAAATTGAACCCATATTTTTCTATTAATTATATAATATATTTAAATATATATTAAAGAAAGTAATAGGATTTTATATTATATATGTTTGTAGGAATCGATGAAGTGCTCTATAGCTGGGTTTTAATTTTAAAAAAAAATATTTATTTAATATATAATATATTTTAAATATATATTAAAATATGGGTGGATCGGGTCGAGTTTGACGGGTTTGTAATTTTATGAGCCAAACCCAACCCGACCCGCTACAAAAATTTTGTTTATAATCCAACCCAACCCACCAAGCCCTAAAAACTGACCCAACCCGATGGGTTGGGTTGGGTCGAGTCAGGTTTGGCAGGTTGGTGGGTTTTCTGCACACCCCTAGTTACCCCTAAAAAATAAATCTCCTTTTTATTTATTTATTTTGGAACTGGGTATTACAATCTCCCCACTTATAAGAATTCAGTCCTCTGAATTCATCACAAGAGGAACCAATTTATCACACTTCCACTGCTCTACTCTAAAGTCACAATCATATTGGTCTATCCAAATTTATCACCCATCACCACAATAAGAGCAATTAAACTATGAAGAATTCCTTTTTGATGCCTATTACTCGTCCCAAATTACAATATAATTCACCTCCATAGTGAATATAAATTTCAAACCCACATATTCAAGTAAACCTAGTAAAAACGATAGTTTCCTCAATAAGTAATCTCCAATAATTCTAAATGGTGAAGGAGCCTCCAAGGTTGTGATAAAAGAAAACCACAACCAAAGTCTACCGTAAATCATATGCTCTGACATCCTATTGAGTTGTATATTACTTCCACTTAAATATAAGTTCAAAACTATTTCACAACATATACAGAGACCTTTCTTTCCTCAAAACTTGTAAAATAAAAATTTTCAAAGCAAATGGAGCCATGATGCTTCCGCTGCATAATACAATACCACTATAAAATCTCTTATTCAATTACCCATAGTTTAAGAACAACCATATTACGAAGAATGTATGATTCTTTAAAGATATGCATATCTCTAGTCTAAATAGCTCTCTAAGTTCCTTTCAATATGAATAAAGGTTCCAAGGTCCATTCGTTTAGATTAACCACAATAACTGATTTTCCATCAATTACTAATTTCAACAAAATTCCAAGGCCTAAGTAGTCTCCAAAAATTACAACAAGGGAAATCCAAAATTTTGAGATCTACCATAGACCATTGAATGCTAGCATCTGTTTAATTCTATACCTCAAAATTAAGTAGTGCATCCAAAGTTCCATTCTTTCATAAGTTCAAAACTCATTTACAATATGTGTATATCTTTTCTTCCTTGAGTTTTGTAAAATAGAAATTCCAAAGTCTCCATAAATAATCTATTAAGTATTTATATAAGGGTCTGTCATTGAACATCTATCTTAATCATAAATTATCTTCACAAATAAGCAACATTTATTCACCTTTAACCTCTAGATGATACTTGGCTAGAACTTATTGAAGAGTTGGGTTCCTCATAAATATATTTCCTATTATGAAATCACAATCTCTAAGTGTACATCGTCTAGAAGGGAATAGTCCATGAAGTATCTCAAACTACTTTTTTTTTTTTTTTTAACCTTGCAAATAATATTGTCCTAGCAGCCTAGAACTTAGAGTACAATGCAATTTATAATAATTAACCATCTGCCAATATAAAACAAAAGGTACCAGAATTGGCTATAATTCAAATTGTAATAGTCTCTCAAAACAAACTCTCTTGCCACCCAAATCCATCAATATCCAATCAAAATATGGTTCACTAATCCAATTTTATAATACCACAAACATTGCTTTCTACACACTTCATGTTCTATTGAGTCAATCATTATCTATTATTAGCTAAAATCAAAGAATTGCATTTCTAGCATCAAAACTTATTCCCTAGAATATTAAACAATCTTGCAAGTCCATAGAAAAGAAATTGAGGACCTCAAACTTCTAAGTAACAAAACATGTCTCAAAAACATTTAAAGACTACCTCACACATAAATTAGGCTAGGGTAATCCATGTAGGCCAGCCCTAACAAGAACAATGATCCAAAGGAAGTTGGCCCTTAACATTAGAATCCAAGGAAGTCCACCAATATATTACTGATTTCTTTAAATACCCTCCGAATTATATAATAATATATAATATAATGTGAACTACAATAACCACAAATTGATTTTCCTTAACACTATGAACCTTCTATTAATTTCCTAACTCCATATAAACTAAAATCAAGGAATCGTAGCTCTAACATCAAACCTTAACCCCTAAATAAAGTTTTGCAATTTCCAATTCCCTAAAAGTACTCCAAATTATGAATAGGACATATAGTAAACTATCATTCACTAATTAGACCTATGAGAATTCCCTACAGATCAAACTAACCTCAAGTAGGTCAACTATATTAGGCAAAACTATCAAATGAGTTTACAGAAGATCAGTCACAAAATAGCCAGAAGATTTCCTTTGCTTGTTCTTTTCTCACTCTCTTTTCCTTTTCAATAAGATGAAGTTTTAATAACCAATCTAATCAATTACAAAATTTTCAAGAGTAAAATACACCCACTTAACATCAGTATAAGAACATAGAAGTATAACAATTAAAATCCTCCATTTTGTTTTATAAGTCGTGTAGGCATAACCCAAGAGACATAAATATCAAGTCCTTCAAATATGACCTAACAAATCATCACATGATGGAACCTCACTTACACTTCTTATCAGGTCATCAAACAACACTATCTATGACCTAATAACCTTCATAAACAATAACTAGAATTGTAATGCCCAGGGCGTAGATTTCATTCTACATCAAAACCTAGCATAAAGTCTACAAGATCATAACTTGGCTCTGATACCATTAAAATTGTCACACCCCGAATCCAACTATAAAGATAGGCATGTGACAACTGCTGCACACTTATAAAGTAAGCACCCTACAAGTGTGAAGGCCTTCTTAGCAACTAAAATTTATCCTAAAAAATTAAAGCAAATAAATCCAAAATACCTCATTAATTTCTTTATGAATAGATCTCCAATAATTTAATAGAAAGAAAATCCAAACCTCATGTACATAATGCCAATTGGCCAATAAATATAAAACTATTAAAAGACCATCCAATCCCAAAATCATTGAGCTTCTTTTCCACTCACAAGACAACATCAAAACTCCCAAAACTTGCTATTCTTCACAATCTGAAACTGGAGGGGAAAAGGGGGGTGAGCTGACAACTCAATAAGTAACCAAAATCCTAATAAGTTCCATCAAGCAATAGATCTGTAAAGTATAAGAAGTAATATGTGTTTTCAAAAGTTATAATATACTATTGTGTTTTCAAAATAACTAAAGAAGTTTCATAGTCTTAAAATAATAAGTTGCACATAGATCGCATAATTTAATCATATATCATAGATGGTTTAGAAAATAGTCAATTTTTCATATATCAAAAGCTATAACTTACAACAGGTTCCAAAAACACATAAGCAATTTTAGTGACTCAAAATAGTTTAAATACTCAACATTTCCAAAATCACATATGTAGTTTTAAGGACTCAAAACAGTTCAATATTCAAACGTAATTCATATCCTTAACAATCTTATGACTATGGTCACGCTATATCCCCGTGACTGGGCATCAGAGTACCAATGAATAACCCCCATTGGTTGGGTATCAGAGTACCAATGAATAACCCGCATTGGTTGGATATTAGAGTACCATTGAAAAACCCCCATTGGCTGGGTATCAGAGAATCAATTCATAGTCAGATTGTTCATAATCATATATATCAAATCATAGTTCAAACCAAAAAATATATCTCATTCAAATACATATATATAATCATATATTCTGTATTTAAATATATTTGTGATATTTCTATATTCTTTACTTTAAATCAAAATATCCACACAAAAAAACAATTAAATAAAATAAATCTTATATTCAATGCTCATATATATTTGTGAAAATTTTTTATTCTTTAATTTGAATCAGTATAGCTAAAAACAGTTAAATAAAATACATAATATATTCAGTAATCAAATATATTTGTGATAATTCTTTACTTGAATTTAGTAATACAATAGAAATAAAATTGTAACAACTGTAAACGATTTTCATAGTTAAAATATGCAAAATAAAACCAATTAAAATAAGGTTACTTACCTCAATCCAAAGCCTATTCAAAATCCTTGCAGTTTCCCAAGACCAATCCATTGTAAACCTTTTAGAAAACCAAATAAAGAATTTACTCCAAACAAGTTTGTCACTTAGATCCTTGGACCTCAAATCTCAATGCCATCCAACACCACAAAGACAACAAAGCAAAGATGCTTTACACATGAAAAGACTAAGTCCTTAAAAATCTTCAAATAATTGGTATTGGCTTCCTCTTTTTTATTTATCATTAAGGAACCTTAATGACAAGTCAGTAATACCCATAATGGCCAACACACATCTAGTTACGTTGCCCTCAATAAGAATCATGGAATAAAAGTGATGTGCTTTTAGTGGTGAAATTTTGCTTAACTGGACATATACTGGTTGGCTTCTTAGATAGGAGAAAAGATGAGGAGGGGGGGGGGGGTGGATGGCAACTCCTCTTAGAAATCTTTAGGCAAAAAAGAAACAAAATCCTTAGGTTGGCTAGGGTTTACATGATACAATTAGGGTATAGATATTGCTAACTTCAATATCAAAATTACTAAGTTACCCCCAAAAAATAAATCTCCTTTTTATTTAGGAACCGAGTATTACATATTCCAATTAGCCAAGTGACATAATCGAAACTGGTTTGTCCTGAATTCCATTTGGTTGTCTAGAAGCTGTAGGCAAAGAGAGATAATACGAATTCTCAGAACAATTTAGGCATAATGACGTTTTTCTCTGTGTATGTAGGTGGTAAAAATGTATTTGTAGTTGCTATATTTTTACACATGTTTACATTTTGGTTTATGTCATCATCTCTGATACCACTTGATAGGCCAAAAATGTATTGATCCCTTGTGATGAATTTATTGATTAATTGCCTAAGTTTATTAATTAATCAAATTAACATGCAATGTACATGGCAGCACAAACAAATCACCAACTAAAATATAATGCAGCGGAAAATAAATTTGACATGGTGATTTTTTTACAAAATGGGGAAAACCTTTGAGGCAAAAACCCCACCGGGTGATTCTAAGGTCACCACTCTTGAGAATTCACTATTATAAAAAAAAAGCGGTTACAAGTAAAGGAATCCCAATACCTTATACCAACCTATAGTTGAACCCTTACCCAAATACCCAATTGGACTTGTTCTGTACTGATAATCTCTCCTTGTATTGCATGGCTCCTAGTACATGACTAACCAATAGATGTGTGGATCCCAGTACACGACTTTATTACCAACTTTAGAAGAATGTTGGCTACAAAGTTCTTCTATTCATCACATGATGAAGATCATGAAGTTGCTTAGTCACAAAACCCTACGATGTACAAACACAACAACTTCTTCAAGATGAACTAGGGCAACTAGGTTTCCAATCATACTTTTCTTCACACTTGTGGAATTGTGCTCTTGTGCAACTGTGCAACCTGTGACGGCCCTTAAAATAATCCTTATATATGTTTAGGGTTGTAAGAAAAGAAAGCCCAAACATACTTTACATTTTTAGACCCCTTAAAACACAAGTTGTTTAACCTAGTTATTTAGCCAAGTGATTACTTAGTTAAATTATTCAGATCTAGGTAAATGCAATCAAATCATATTATGTAAAGTAGTGTAGAAAAGTAAACAACACACGATATGATAACCTAGGAAAACCAAACCGGTAAAAAACCTGGGGAGGATTTAACTTAGCTATCCTCAAGGTAAAACAGATCTACTATGAAAGAATTGAAGTTTTACAATACTGTCCAAACCACCCTCAATGCGGGAGCAGTCTTTGGCTTGGCTACTATACATGCAGAGGTAATTTTGTGACCAATAATTCCTCCACCCTTATGTGTATACCCACTCACAAACCCATCCTTATCTTCATCCTCAGGCCCTTCTACTTCATCCTCTAATGATATCATGAATATGATAGAAACCCTTCCCCCAAAAATAAAAGACCAAATAAAAACCCTGACCCTCCAAGCCAGATCCAAAAGAATCATTCGAGTCCTCCATGATTACATCAAACAACACCAAAGCCATTTAGACCACTAACATCCTATTGCTACCTCGAGTAAAAAACTTACTACCACGACCACGTGACACCTTCGAGTCCACGGACCACTTCTTCTCAGATCCACAACATCCACAAGTATACCACTTGTATTTCTTGAAGTTCTTTATGCAGTAACTGAATTGATCACCAAGCTCTCGACATCAATCTCGATCTTGATAACCCTAAGTATGTATGAAGGCAAACACCTCTAGATCTCACAAGAGATTCACACATACAGCATAAACAACAACCATAAAACGTGGCTAGGGTTTTTCTTTTTATACTTAAGGCAAAACATAAAACCCTACACATCAAACAGGGTTGGGCTAAGTTGGAAAATTTTGCAGAAAAAAAAAATTTGCACAAGCTTCGATAGATCGAGTCTAATTTTTGATTAATCGAGCCTTGCAGATTTACATAATAAATCTTGTAGTACACTCGATTCCAACTATACAATAAATACACTTTGAGAAACCTAATTCTAGACTCTAAGTTTTGATCATAGTTTGCCAATATTACACATTGAAGTTCTAATACATTTAGATCCTAAATCCTTAGAACCTAACACATACACGGATTGGTTGAAAATTAGTTCTGAAAACTAAACTTCATAAATCTCGACAGATACCCTATCTATCGAGCAACTGTCGAGCCTCGGGCTGAAACAGCTCTTTTAAACCTCGATAGATACTAGTTGTCGAGCTTTAATGAACAACACTTCTTCACTTGATTCTTGGATAGATTTGCATTGCTTTAACACTTGAACTTGAAACCTTGTTTCTTGAAGCATTAAACACATCCTAAATCTACCTAAATACAAATAAACTGCATTTTGTCAAAGGATTAACCAATACATAAAATGTTGACATATGTTCCTAACATAAATCACATATGTTCTAACAATCTCCCCCTTTAGCAATCCATGACAAAACCACATCAAACAAATAAGCATATGAAAGAAGTCATAAATCACTCAACTCATACTCACTTGTTGAATACAATAAAGTTTATCCTAATACAAATTCTTGAAAAACTTTGTAAGAAGAGAGTTCATAGAAAGAAGAATTTGACAACTTGTATTTCTGAAACACTTTAAACAAAACTCATCAAGGCATCTTAGTGTGAAACAAAAATAAAAGATTGCATACAATATATAAGAAACATGTGCATAAAGAGAGAAAAGAAACAATACATGTAAAGATAGGTGAAAGAACTGTAATAAAAACCTCAAATGTATATATGCCAACAAGTACAAGGTTTGCTATCACAATATGATCACAAGATCTAAGGTACATGAACAATGTATCTAAAATAGAGAAAAAAGAAAAAGATACATAACAAACCTCACTACATCCCTCAAAATATGAACACTCCCCCTAACAAAAAGATCCTATACTAACCCTCCCCCTATGAGTATGACTACACTCATATCCAAAACTACTCCCCCTTTTTGTCGCGAGTGACAAAGGATAAGTATATCAGGTAGACATCTCGTCAGCACTGGAAGAGCTAGCATCGTCATCCTCAGCATCAGAAGCATCAGCATCAGCATCATTGTCTCATCCTCAAAAGCCTCCGGAGTAGGAGGAGGAGAAGCAACGAAGCCACCCATGACAGCCTGTCATCGTGCAATATGACTAACACGGGTGTTCACCTAACACAACTTATCACTGTGAGTGTTGAGGCGAGCATCCATGCGCACAAGTTGTGCCATGATGTCCTCAAGAGTCACACCGCCCATAGAAGAAGAGGGAGCAGATGTGGATGGAGCTGTAGAAGCTGGAGGAACTGTCGACTCGGACCGCCTCGAATGTAGTTGCGCCTCGCTCTGTTTAACAGTAGCAGCATCTATGGCACACATAACATGGAAGTGGTCGAAAATGGGAAAGGGAACAGAAAAAATGGCTTAGAATCCTCTTGATAGCAGAAGGGAAGATGAGTTTATCACGGGTCTCCGTATCCCTATACACATCTATGAGGGAAATAATGAAATGAGAGGGAAAATCTATGGTAAGATGCTCTAAAAGGGAAAGCAAAAATCAAGCACAGGGCTCGGTAATAGAGTTATAATGAGATAAAGGATGTAAAACAAAATTCATAACCATGTTAATGAACCTAGGACCTTTAGCAAAGGCCGAACAAGGAGTGAACTGATGATCACCCCAATTAGAGGGACGCTCACAAAAAGAGGGCATAAGCTCGTCTTTAGACATGGTCTTAAGGCGATCACAACCAGGGTAGTCAGGATGCGCTACCCTAGGGCTTCCTAGTGCTAAAGGAGAACTTCATGATCTGTATGATTCTCAATTACTGTCTATTATTATTCCTATTTCCTACAATGACTTATAAATTGTCCTTTTTTTTTTTTTTTTGTATGTAATGAATTTGGATTGTCCTAATCCCTAAATTTCCTCTGTTTTGGCATTTATTGTTGTTGTTGTTATTGTTGTTGTTGTTGTTATTATTTTTCCTCTAGCTAGAACTTAGAAGTCTGCATTTGGCAGGTACTCTTGTATATATACAGTATTATGTGTACATATAAAGCCAAGTTTTTTTTTTCCAGAAAACATAAAGCCAAGTTTTTTATTTTTTATTTATTTTTTAGTCTATGTCTATGACTAGTGTTACATAATGACAACAAGTTATTTGCCCCCACACTATTAATAATCTCACAACCGCTTTAATATCTAGTTCTAACAACCGTTTTAATTTTTACATTCTCTTTGACTTTTAGCAAGTTCTTTCAAAATTTTATATCTAGTTCTAACAACCGCTATAATTTTTATCGATTTTGAAGGACCTAGGCCCACATGAGTGCCATGGTTGCTCTAAGGAGGTGGCAAAGATATTGATGCAAGACAATCGAGTGATAGACATTATCAAGTTGGTGGGGCTAGAAGGATTGTTTAAGGCCTCATCTAGAGAGATAGATCATGGCCTAATATCGGCCCTAGTTGAGCGATGGCAACCAGAGACTCATACATTCCATCTTCCACATGGCGAGATGTCAATCACCCTACAAGATGTGGAGGACATTTTGGGACTTCCTATAGACGATGAGGTCTTGGTTGGGCCGACTAGTGGGGGGGGGGTTGGAGCACTTTGTGTGAGGAGTTGCTTGGTTTTGAAGTTCTAGCGAGCCTGAAGAGTAGGCCATCCGGCATGGAGTTGGTCCACTATTGCGAGCAATTAGTTAGAATGCAACCGTGCTAGGTAATAACATACAAAAAAATCTGTTTGGTTATGTGAATATGGAGTGTGAGTTTCCAAAGACTCACGATGGCTTTCTTTAGCTATAATCCTTTGGTAAAAAAGGAATTCTATTTAGGGTTTTGTGTGTGTCATTGCCCTCTGCTGGTTTCTCCCCTCATCCGATCACAACAACATTTTTCATGTCCTTAGCCTTCCTATTACCATTTGGCCTCTTTTTCTTTTACTAGTGATGTGATAGAAGTAAATGTTAGAAGTTGTCCTTGTGCCTTTGAGCTATTTTGTATGTATAAGCCCTCTAATTTCTAAGAGAGCAACATGAGAAGTATGTGTATTGTGTAACAAATTCTTATCAATTTCCTAACCTATCTCAGAAATTTGCACCTAAGTAACATAGAGAGGTTGCATTCATGACATGAAATTTGAAATCTACTAGAATGGGGGGAAACTAGTGGTGGTTTCCAAAGAAATTTGAAATCTACTCTAAAGATGGAAAAAGGAGCTTCCCCTTCCTTTTTCTATATTTTTTTATAACTATAATGGTGTTAGGACATATGTGGTTCAATTATTAAGAAAATATATCATTATTTTATGTAATTGGAAAATCCTATGAAAAAATGCACTTTACTTGTAATTGGGTAGATCTAGGATGTTTTTAATACTTCAAGAAATAAAGTTTCAAGATCAAGTATTAAAGTCATGCAAGTCTGTCCAAGAAACAAGCTGAGAAGTGCTCTTTATTAAAGCTCGACAATTGGCTCGACAGTTGCATCTATCGAGCTTTAAGAAGCTGTTCCAGCCCGTGGCTCGACAGCTGCTTGACAGCACCTCGACACCTCTAGCTGTCGAGATTTAAGAAAAACAGTTTTCCAGTACTGTTTTTATTCTAATCCGTGGACATGTCTTTGGGCCTTCTTTTCTCATAAGCCTAGACATATAAAAAGATTATTTTAAGGGCCGTCAAAGAAAGCACAAGTTGCACAAGCATTGAGCAAAGTCTGTTCAAGCAATTTGTGACTGGAGACAAAGTTTGCCCTAGTTCATCTCTTTGTGAAGAAGCTGCTGTGTCTTTGCACCATAGAGTTTTGTAACCAAACATCTTCTTGTTCTTCATTGTGAGGATGAACTAAAGAACTTTGCAGCCAACATCTTTCTCAAGTTGGTGATTGAAGTCGCGTACTGGAATCCACGTAATTGGTTAGTCACGTATTGGGAGCCGTGCATTGAAAAAGAGAGATTATCACTACAGAACAAGTCCAATTGGGTATTGGGGTAAGGGTTCAACTGTAAGTTGGTATAAGGTACTGAGATTCCTTTACTTGTAACCGCTTGTTGTGATATTAGTGGATTCTCGGGAGTGGTGACCTTAAAATCACCCGGTGGGGTTTTTGCCTTGGAAGTTTTCTCCATTCTTAAACAAATCATCGTGTCAAATTTATTTTTCACTGCACTTTAGTTTATTGGTGATTTATTTGTGCTACCACACGTTTGCATATTAATTTGATTAATTAATAAACTTGGCTAATTAATCAACTTAATCCATCATAAGGGGTCAATACGTTTTTGGCCTATCAAGTGGTATTAGAGCAGGCATACTCTGATTAGGGTTTAATCCTTGTGTGTGATCCATTGACCCCTGTTTGTCATAGATAGAGGACAATATCTTATTATCCCTCATTTATTTGATGGGACTAACTATGCATACTAGAAAGTACACATGAGAGCCTTTTTGCAGTCTCTAGATGAGAAAGTGTGGCAAGCTGTAGAGATTGGCTGGACCAAACCAAAGGAAGTGCCGGCCGATTGGGATGAGGCAAAGATCAAGGCGGCAAACTTCAATAGCAGGGCATTGAATGCGTTGTTCAGTGCAGTCACAGATGAGGAATTCAAGAAGATATCCTCCACTGAAACTGTAAAGGAAGCATGGACCATCCTCTAGGCAACCTATGAGGGAACAAAGGCTGTCAAGGATTCGAAGCTTCAAAGGCTCACTACAAGTTTCAAAGAGATAAAATTGGAGGAGGATGAGTCATTTGATGAGTTCTATGCAAAACTCAAAGACATAGTGAACTCTGCCTTTAATCTTAGAGAAACTATCCCAAAACCCAAGATTGTGAGAAAAGTGCTTAGATCTCTTCCCAAAAGATTCCATGCCAAGATCACCGTGATTGAGGAATCGAATGATATTAATAAAATTCCTTTGATAGAGCTGGTTGGAAATCTACAGACCTATGAGTTGGGTTTGTCTAGAATCGGAAAGACGAGCAAGAGTAAGAATATGGTACTGAAGGCCAAGAGTAGTGAGACGGAAGAGTCTTCAAACGATGAAGATTATAAGATAAAGTCCTACATCACCAGGCAATTCAAAAAGTTCATGAAGAATGCCAATGGGAAAGACTTCAACAAGGACCGTAGGCAATCCAGTTCTTCTCAGTTCAGGGGTCAAGACAAAGGGAAGAAGGATGCAAAGGATGACGGTCAGTACACTGTTTCTACATGACCTAAGTGCTTCGAGTGTCAAGGCTTCGGACACATGAAACAGGAATGCCCAACGTATCTCAAGACGATTGGGAAAAGCAAGGCACTTGCTGTTACGCTAAGCGATACCGAGCCTGAAGATGATTCTGACAATGAGGATGATGGAATTTTGAATGCCTTCACTGCCACAGTTAATCCTACTGAAGGGATTGTTGAAGATATGGATGAAGAAGAGGAATTGGTGGAAGCCAAGTTTGAGAAGATGGATGATCAAGATGACATTCACACAGCCTATGCTAAACTATATAAGGTCTCAGAAAAGCACGAGAAGCTGTATAGGTTGACCACCAAGAAGCTCAGTGATGTGGAGCTTGAACGTGAAGAGTTTTCCATAAAGTTTGATGAAGCAAATCAAACTATTGGAGCACTAAGGTTTGAAAATAACTTCTTGGCTGAGAAGACTAAGAAGCTTGAGGTAGAACTATTCTAAGTCAGAGCTCAGTTGGAAAGGACTTCAAGTGCTAAGCTCGAGGAGATGCTCAGTTTTCAAAAATCTGCTTTAGATCGAACAGGTTTAGGGTATGACTTCTCTTTCTCTAATATTGCTTCTGCTAGTACTACTGTCTTTGTTCCCCCTAGCAATAATGTTGAAATTGAGAACACTAATGTTAAAACTGAATTAGCTAGTGATAACATAGACAAGGGTAAATCTATCTTAGGAGCACCCCCTAAGTAGGATACGAAAGAAGTTAAAAACCCTGAGGCTAGGAAGGCTATCTCTCAAAGGCCTAAATAAAAGAAGTAGCATCTTTGTCATCACTATGGAGTGGCTGGTCATACTCGACCAAATTGCTATAAGTGGTTAGCCACTCAAAATAGCAACAACATGTTGGCGTCGGGAAACCAGAATCAGTTTTCGTCCTCGTTTGCTCCTCTTGGAGATCTTCTCAAAGCTCTCGTGTTCCTTTTGAACTTGAACAGTATCAATTCTTCTCCCTCACCGCCGGTTCAAGGGTTTGCGAAAAGGAAAGGTTCTTCCAAGGTGTGGAAAGAAAAGGGTTCCAAGTGATCTTATCACTTTTTCTCTCTCTTTTTTTTTTTTTTTTTTTTTTTTTTTTTTGCATTACTTGTGTGTTTTGCTTTAATGTTTTGAGTCAGTCTAGTTTTTATGCATTGCTTTGCTTTGCTTTACATGCTTTTGGTTATTAGTTTTTTAGTTTTAGTTATTTTATTTTGTTTCAAAAATAAAAAATTGAAAAATTCAGAAAAATACAAAAATAATGTGTGTTTGTGTACATTGGTTCTTGTGAACCTTAAAATGGCCTTTGAAACAGAGTTTTCTAAACTTTGTATCTCTTGTAGCTTAGATGAGCACTCTTATGCACAACTAAGCAAGTGAGCTTTGTAGCTCTTTGTTTGTGATGAGTAAGGTTAAGTGATCTCTTATACTTAACACTCGTATCACTCTTTTTGATGGGAAGGACTAGAAAATCCTAAGAGAAAGGCATAAATAACCATCTCACCACTGTTACTCGTCAATCATGAAATGACATCTATATGCTTCAGCATAGGAAAAGTGCAATGTCAAAAGCTTAACATAATTGGGTATTTATTTTCTCTCCTTTGTATACCCATGCATGGTTTGCTTAATAAAAAGAAAATAAAAGCAAAGAGAACAAAATACTTTAAATATGATTACAAGCGTGTTTTCTAGGAGATGTGGGAGCTATAGGATGTATCTTAAAGGTGATAGTCCCCATGAAACAGTTATGATTGTGTGTGAGTTAAAGTGATTTTCTCATATCTCAAATCGTCATAACCTTGAGACACTTATGCAATCTTGCAATATTTTTCACACACAACGTGCAATATTCTTTGCTACTCTTGATACATGTGCAGGTACAATGTGATTTGGCCATCACAAGGTTTACATGTGTTTATGTATGCTCACTAAACTGTCTTAACTTGTTTTTGAAATATAAAATTGGTTAGACTTGTTTAGTGTATGTGTGTGTGTGTGTGTGTTTTGGGAGCTAAATGCTTAACTTTTTGTTGTTTAAGAGATATTTTGAGAGGTTAAAATGTTGGTTGGATCATTGACTGAGTTGCATGTTTGATTGCATTCATATCTGTGTTTTTCTCCTCTTTGAAAAACTGTTTTTAAGCCATCTCGATACCTTCTCGACACCTCTCAATACCTGGCTATTTTCCAACCACGTGGATATGGCATATGTACTCCATCTCTTACCCTCCAAAAAATCATGAGTAATTTCTTTGTGCGTTATGGAACTATGCAACAAGGTTGGACCAAATGACCTCAACCATTGCGAAAATAGGAAGGCCCCGTGCACCGTTCAATACATGATTGAAGCACTCTGATATATTGGTTGTCATTGCTCCAAAACATCTCCCACCGTCATGTGACTGGGTCCACATATCCACAGACTCGCTCATTAGGCATGTGTATGGAAAGTAATCTTTTTCCCTGCCATCCTTCCCTGTCATCTTCTTATTCTTCCTAATGGCCTCAATTTTCACCTGCTTAATGGACACCATTATGTTATCAAATTTAATTTCTTGAGTAGCATATCCCGCTTTCAACGCCATTAACTTTAGAGTTGAGTTCTAAAAATGTGTGTTGAAGTTGCTAGCAATATGTAAAAGGAAATATCTATGAAATACCCGTAGTCTTTCATCTCCATCTATAGGTCAGGCTGCAATGGCGTTTTTGATACCAAGATGTCGGTTAGAAATTATGAAAATGTCTTCATCAGGTATTACATCGCCAATCGTATCTCTGAGGCATTGTAAAAACCACCTCCAACTAGATCCTGACTTCCAATCCACAACAGCAAAGGCGAGAGGGAATACCTTGTTGTTAGCATTGGTTTCCATTGTGACCAACAACTTTCCTTGATATTTACCATGCAGATGGGTCCCATCAATACTGATAACCGGCTTGCAATATTTGAATCCATCAATGCATGGACCGAAAGACCAAAACACATAATGCAAAAATACGGTGTCATCTACACTGGTGAGTGTGGTACGATAGGACACCTGGGTATTCAGATCCTAATCAATATATGTCATTAGCAACTTTTGTAACCTTTGGTAAGACTCTTCCCAATTCCCAAATATCTTCCCAATCTCCTTTTGTTCGCATCCCATACCTTATAGTAAGAAGGCTTATGGTCATCATATTTCGACTCTATCATAGATCTAAGATGCTTAATTAGGGTAGTGTGATTCTCACATAAATTCTTAAGGATGTCTGATGTAATAAAATTAAAATTCATCATTCTACCATCATTTCGCAACCCAATCGGTATACATGTGTGAGGACCTACATACACGGTGACCATCTATAGTTCGTGGTGATTAGGCTTCATGACTACCGCAACATACCACTTGCATGACTTATCCATGCATTTCGCACAGAGTTTGACCTTCGTTGACCTACTTATCATAAAATGTTTGTTTTCCTTGAGAACACAAATTGTTAATGCACACTTCACCTCCACTTTATTGGTAAAAGTCAACCCTTTGCACAAATTCATCCCCTCTCTCCAAGTAGACACAAATGGTATCTCAATATTTGAAGGTTCAACCATATTTGCCCAAGTATTTGTAGAAAATGACAAGGCAGGAGGTGTGTAGGCAAGGATTGTGTTTGTAATGTTTTGGATACTAATAACATTGTCTGCATCAGGTTCACTACTGTCAAATATCTCATCATCATCAGTGTCTCCCTCAAAGTCCCCTCGTTCAATCCTCTCTTCATACTCATCTCTATTGACAAAATCTTCACCATTAATGGCAGTCTCATCAACATAGTCATCGTCATCATCGTCATCATCTACATGTGTAAAATTTTGATGTTGAGCATCTAGAACTGTAACTTGTAAACTTGTGGTTGTTTGTTGGATTTGCTCAATACCAACTTCTGCACGCGGCTCCAACTGTATGTACAACTCAATAACACTTACTTCTGATATTCTCTCCAACTTGTCAAACATGATCTTTACATATTTTGCTGCTTCTATTGCTATATACTTGTAATTAATCCGGTGCTTTAGGACTTCATGTGGAAGACGATAAGTAATTTGTGTTGTTCCCAGTAGGATTCACACACAATTCTTCCATAACTATCATCTTCAATTCATCAATGGTCTTCAACCTATGATCAATTTGGGTATAATAGCACTTTATACCCAGCCCTTCAAATGGCAATCCCTTGTTCGCATTGGCATTCTTAAGCAGACCACCGTGGTATATGATTATATCAACTACAGTCATTGTGAACCTGTTAGAGTCAAATTACTATGTTAATTAGAAAAAAATTTATCTAGTTAAACTACACAAAATACAATTCCAATTTATTCAAAGGCCATGAATTTCATCACACATTCGTTAGACATTTCATACCCAAACCATTTTTCAGTCATGCTAAGACTACACATTTGATACCCAAAAAAAAAAAAAAAAAAAAAAAACCAAAATTGTTGTAAAAGTATACAACATTTTATCTAATTACATACCCATAACATTTACATACCCAATACAAAAAAGTCATTTCATTACACATTTAAAGGGCATGAATTACATATCCATTTCATTACAATTCATTAAGTTATGTTAACTATCTACCAAATAAATAGTCAAACTCTTTAACCCACAACCAACAACAAATAATACCCAACTATAATGACAATCAAATGCAAACCCTTACCTAAGATGTAAATTTTTTGAGAGGGAGGAGCAGTGACAGAGAGAGGTTGTGATGTGAGATCAGAGACAATGGAGTGTGAGAAGTGTGAGTGTTATGGGTGAGGAGTGTTAGAGGCTGAGTGTTATGGGTGAGAGAGTGTGAGGAGTGTTAGAGGCTGTTATGGGTGAGAGTGACTTACTGATGCGTATCTGTGTTTTATAAAATTTTGCCCAGCAAAAATCGAGTCTATAAGACTCGAGATCTAAGTATATTTTAATTAAATTTTGAGTCTTATAGACTCTAGATCTATGTGGCATAATTGTATTTTCCGAGAAAAATCGATTCTTAAAGACTCAGTTTTGTTTTGTAGAACTCGAGTCTTTAAGACTCGAGATCTACGTGGCATAATAGTGTCCAACTCAGCAACTAGGAAGCGAGTCTTTAGGCCTCAAGTTTTATATAGAACTCGAGTTTCTAAAACTCGAGATGCTAATTTCCAAATACCTTTCAAACGCGTGTTAACTTATTATATTATATCCCCTCACTATGCTAGTCTCCAAATATCCTCAGATTAGTCATGTATTCAACTTTTCTCAAAGATTGTCATGTCAGATTAGGAAAATTATAATTAATCAAATTTCCCCAAATCAATTCTCCCCATCTTGTATGTCACTTTCTCGTGTATTATGATAGTGAGTAGTGATAATAAATTACGAAGGACCTAGATCACATACTTTTTTGGGGACATAACCTTTTGCTTGGCTCAATAGTTTTTTTAAGATTTTTTTAAATTAAATTCTCATAAAAAATGTAAAACAATTAGCAATATTTTTGGTACTTTTCGTGCTTATATATGAACAATTTCTTTTCTGAAGGCTCAAGATTATTATTATGTGTCTTTCTAACTCGAAAAAATGATTTTTTTCCCCATTTATCAAAGACAATGATAGGAACTTAAATATTTTAGGCACCCTACAATTATAAGGACTGTTAACTTCTTGTGCACATAAATTTTGTGAAGTTTACCAATATATTTAGGGCAATCTTTGATCTGTTTGGGCACAATAAAACACATGAGAATGTTTCCCCTTTTTTTTCCATCCAGTTGGCCTATTTTTGGAGCTTCAGTGGGAGGTGCTATCTGTGTCCAATTTGACTGATTTTGTTGTCATTGGAAAAATTTTGAACTATACTTTTCAAGTGGTTTTGGCAGTTCATTGCTTTGACTTCCGGTGAGAAAGTTATGTGCCTCCAAAGTTGAGTAATTTGAGTGATTAGTATGAGAGATTAAAATATCCCATTTTTTACACTCAGTTATTTTTAATCTAGGCCTTTAATGGATGAACCAGGAGTTCCACGCTGTAGAGGACAACCTTTACTTTGAGAAAGTGCTAGTTTTTCGGATCCATATTTTGCAGTATGGGAAAATTATGTGCGAACATTGCTTCAAAATCATCAATTTCTCTAAAGATCCAAGAGGCAAAATATGTTTAAGTGTTTTGTACATTTTCGCACAATTTCTATGATATCTTGCTTGCCCATGGTTCGATTTCAGTCCATAAGCTGTTGTATCAAGAAAATTTATGTGCTCTTCTCGGTGGCAATAAATTTGTTCCGATCAACAGTTAAATTTTTCAACGAAAATGCAGTCAAAGTTCGTCATCTCCTGGGTTTAGCCTAAAATTGGTAAAGTTTACCATTTTTAAGTGTTTTGAGCTTAAACAAATGTGCTTGGACCTCGATTAACCACGTTTGGATTTAAAGGGCCTTTTTTCCTTTCAATTGATGTCGAAGTTCAGTTGACTATATAGATAAGAAACAGAAGAAGAGATCAGATGCAAGCAGTCCAAGCTAATTGAGTTGAAGAATGTTTGAAGACATAAGCTCAGGCAGAGAGGCAGAGTATTAGAACAGAGCATTGGAAGAGCATAAGCTTGTTAAACGGCTGCTGCAGCAGATACAACCTGTAGTTTAGGCTTAGTTCAATTAGAAGCTATGTATAAACACTTGTAATGTAATGATTGGCTATTACTGTTGGATTCGTATAATGTAGAGTTAGTTAGGTTTGTTATTTCATTCTTGTGCTAGTTCTGGCATATAAAACCTAATGTACATTCAGTTTGGTTAATTAATGCAATAGAAAGTTTTCTTCAATCCTGATATTCTCTCAAGCTTGTGATTAATTTCTCTCTTTCCTAGCTCTCTGTTTTCTCATATGGTATCAAAGCTTTGTGTTTCTATCAATGGCGAATCAAGATCAAGCTTCGCAATCTTCTTCTCCTTCTCAATCCACATCTCATCGTGAGCTTTCTCCAATGGAGGATCCGAGGAATCCATTTTTCTTACATCATGGAGAGTCACCAAGTGCAATTCTTGTCACTCAGCTCTTGACAGAAGACAATTACTCTAATTGGGCTAGGGCTATGAGTATGGTATTGGATGCAAAGAGCAAGCTAGGCTTTGTGGATGGTACTATAACAGCTTCCATGGCAATTACTCCCCTAGAAAAGATTGCCTGGTCAAAGAACAATTCCATGATTTCTTCATGGATCTTGAATTCAGTCTCTCCTCACATCACTGGAAGTGTGATTTACAGAAACACTACAATAGAGGTTTGGAATTCACTCAGGAATCGTTTCTCACAAGCTAATGGTCCACGGATTTCACAGCTTCAGAAATTGATTTCAACTATTATGCAAGGAGATGCAACAGTGACTACTTTCTTCACTAATCTTCAAGCTTATTGGGATCAATTGCTCAATCTTAGGCCTTTACCATGTTGTTCTTGTGGTAAATGTGTCTGTGGAGTGAATGAGAAGATCACATCCTTTCATCATCAAGATTCCTTGATGCAATTCCTTAATGGTTTGAATGAAGTTTACTCCCAAGTCCCTTAATTGACAAGGCTTTCTCTTTGGTGATACAAGAGGAAAGGCAAAGGGCTTTAGGCTTCAATGGAGGAACTTCAGTGGATTCAACTACTTTTGCAGTCAAGACTCAAGGCTTCAATCAAGGTGGGAAGACCACAAAAGGAAAGGGCGGACCTGTATGCAGTCATTGTGGTAAAGTTGGTCATTTCATGGAGAAATGCTACAAACTAGTTGGTTTCCACCAGGATACAAGCAAAAGGGCAAGGTGTCCAAGGCTAATCAAGTAATTCTTGATGGCGAAAATGGGCAATCCGAGGCTGCATCATAGTTAGGATCTTTTCCTTTCACATCTGAACAATGCCAACAGCTGTTGTCCATGCTAAGCTCACATGCATCTTCTTATGGCACCAATGATGCTATTCACTCAGCAAATTTAGCTCTCTCAGATATTGCTTATGACTCTTTCCATGATTCTATTTACCTTACCTTGAAGAATTCAGTTTTTACTGAAAATCCCACAAACAAAATAGCTTACAATGAAGAAACTTAGGTTCTTGATACAGGAGCTACTGACCATATTATCCATTCCACTTCATTGTTTACTAAGATAACTTGTTCAATCTCTTCTTTTGTGCATTTGCCTAATGGTGTAAAAGTTCTTGTCACACACATAGGCACAGTTCAGGTCACTTCAACCTTAATTCTTAGGGATGTGATTTGTGTCCCAGCCTTTACTTTCAATCTGATTTCAGTGAGCAAATTAACCAAGTCCTTGTCATGTTATTTGGTTTTTCTCTCCAATTATTATTTCATACAGGATCTTACTTGCTGGAAAATGATTGGATTAAGTAAGCTTCATAAAAATTTGTGCTTGCTGCAAACTTCAGAGAACTACAAGTCTATCTCAAAAGCCACTACTGTCCTAGAGTCAGTTTTACAATTTTTTGTTTATTCTTTTTCTCATGTTCCTAGTGTCACTAAGCCTTACTTGTGGCATCTTAGATTAGGACATATCTTTGATGACAAACTTAAGCATTGTATATTAGATGTATCTTCCTTTCATTCAAATAAAGAATAGGTTGTTTACCCTATTGCAAAGCATAAGAGACTACCTTTTCCTAATTCTAATCACTTGTTTGATCATGCTTTTGATTTAATCCATTGTGATGTATGGGGACCCTTTACTAAAGCAACTCATGATGGTTTTAGATATTTTTTTACAATTATGGATGACGATACAAGATCCACATGGGTTTACCTCATGAAATCTAAAACAGATACTAGACCTTTACTAACTTCATTTTGCAAAATCACACAATTTCAAATCAGTATCAAAGTGATTAGAACTGACAATGCTAAAGAATTTTTCCTTAAAGAATTTTATGCTCAACATGGGATTATCCATCAACACTCCTGTGTTACTACTCCACAACAGAATTCTGTTATGGAGAGAAAGCATCAACATATTCTAAACATTGTAAGGGCATTGGAATTTTAGTCTAACATACCACTTTGCTATTGGGGAGATTGTGTTTTGATAGCTATTTATATCATAAATAGACTGCCTAGTACTATTTTAGATTATAAAACCCCTTTTGAGAAGCTTTATTGAAAGATACCTTCTTATCATCACTTAAAAGTGTTTGGCTGTCTATGCTTTGCATCTACCTTAGCTCAAATAGGTCTAAGTATGCTCCTGGGTCCATTCCTTGTGTTTTTCTTGGTTACCCTTTTGGTGTCAAGGGTTACAAGTTGTTAAACTTGGTCATAAGGCAAATTTTCATTTCCAAGGATGTTTCTTTACGTGAGACTATTTTTCCCATTTATTTCTTCTACCATTTCACCTTAGTCTTCTATTTCCTTTCCTTACATTTGTCCTAATGTGGCTACTCCACTTGATTCCATGTTTTTAGACCCTATTATTCCTTTCCCTGGTGTTCAATCTTCTGATTTTTTTCCTATTCAAGATTCTGGCCAAATTTTAGACTCTCCTATTCTCACAGATTCTACAATACCAGATTCTGGTACACTAGCTCCTGTCATTTCTAGTTCTGCAGGACCTATTTCTTTGCCCCTTGATCAAGGGCATAATGTTGTTCCACATGCTTCCCTTCTTTCTTTAAGAAGATCCTCCATACCTTCCAAACCCCCTTTATACTTGCAGGACTATAAGTTCAGCACTATCACTGATGGTAATATGCATGTGCGCAGCGGAAAAATAACGGATCTACTTCATTCATATAAGTTAACATGTACTATATAAGTTTCAGAATCTTAGAACAAGAGAGTGTACCTTGAAGCGATGAATTTCAAAACCAAAGATCAGAAGCGCTTGGGAACACTTTCAATCTCCACTCCAATTCCACTAACGCCTAAGATGTGTGGTCTCTCTATCAGTTCCAAAGGGAGAAGGTGAAGGAGTGTCTAACACTTCTTACACCACTTCACAAATTGTGTTCTTACAATTCTTTACAGAAAATTCTGTATGTTTCTCCCTTTGTGTCTAATCGATTATCTAATTGGGCTGGCCTTTTGGGCCTTTCCAATTGGGCTTAAGTGTGTGGCTTGGAGTGGGACCAAAAGGGACCAATAAGACACTAGCTCCAATGGGCCTTGGATTTTTTTGTCAACTCTTAACAAGTCCAAAGTTACCATTAACTATATTTAATACAACTATATAAATATAGTTGCACTCTAGGCCTTATCTAGAAATTATATCCCAAGACTTTATTGTACATGCAACCCCTTCATAAAATATTCGTAGTAACACAAAGTCATGAAAGTAGACTGCCACTTTGTAAATTACTACATCTTACCCTTGAGTAACCAGTTCAATCCTTTAAGTTATTCATCATATATGTATGAAATCCAATTTCATAAATATATACTCTAGTAACTATTTACTAAAGTAGTTAGGCCTAACATTCTGAATAACAAACCCATTAAACTTATCTCAATGGAATATTTTGTATCTCCGTTAAGAGACTATGAATTTCATCTTGAGAGTATATGTTCCATCAACACTAAATGTGGTTGCCCAACATACTGAGGTTTTGACCATTACTCTAGATCTCACTCCTGATATATCAAAGCAACCTACACTTCATGATCAAGTCCATTATTCTCTCAGGATTAAGAGTTCATGCAAATATAAGTCGTGAGTTTATTATTCATTTAACAGTCGTTAAAAGAATAATAAATCTCATACCGGTCCTGTTCAATATGTTTTAACTCTTAAAACATATTAACACATCAACTAGAAATCTTCATTTCCATGATCAAGACAAATCATCTTAGTTGATATGTTATAGTCTTCGCAGATGAAATGCTCAATTTCATCACCGACTACGACCTGAAATTCTGAGTTTACAAAGAACTTGTGATTTATATCTTCTGTGACTTTTCACATAAATCACATACTATGCATCTCTTGGACTATATGATAATGTCCCAATATTCATGATACCATTATTTTTAGATAATAAGAAAACAACTTTATTAAACACAACATTAAGTCATATATAATGTCATACATAATAAAATACATAACACCATACAATAGGATTTAAGGGCACACATCCTAACAATCACTTCCAATGACCTTCCACAGTCTAATCCTATTAACAGCAAGTTAGGTTCTTCCTCAATCACTCAAGGTGCCAAATATCCTCTTTCTCATTATCTTGGTTCCTCACATCTCTCTCCTTCCTATGCAAATCACCTCTATCCCTGAACCAAGACTCCATCATGAGGCTGTTAAGGATCCTAAATGGCAAGAGGCCATAAATGCTGAGATTGTAGCCTTTTGTTAGGACATATGTGGTTCACTGGATATGAACATATGTCATTCTTTTATGTAATTGGCTAATCCTTTGACAAAATGCACCTTACTTGTAATTGGGTAGATCTAGGATGTTTTTAATACTTTAAGAAACAAAGTTTCAAGATCAAGTGTTAAAGCCATGCAAGTCTGTCCAAGAAACAAGCTGAGAAGTGCTTATCATTAAAGCTCGACAGCTGCATCTATCGAGTTTTAAGAAGCTGTTCTAGCCCCATGGCTTGACAGCTACTCGATAGCACCTCGACACCTCTAGCTGTCGAGATTTAAGGAAAACAGATTTCTAGTGCTATTTTGATTCCAATCCATGGATATGTCTTTGTTAAGTTCTTAACAATTCAAGAACTTAAGAAGATAAGGGTAGTTACTTCGAGGGAACTGACCTCCAGAATTAAGAACACAAGAAGATGAAGTTAAGAGAGAAGATGAGAGAGAGATAAGGGAAAAGAGCAAATAGCTAAGTAGTTTCTTTGTTAAGTCCTTCAATTGCGTACTTACAACTTATATACTTGAGCCTCTCTCTGTTTCTCTCCAATTAACAACTAACTAACCAAAACACTAACTAACTTCTCATGCCAGCTCACTTATATGCCAGCTCATCACTAACTACTTGCACCGACTAACAATTACAAGTAAAATATCATTGACTAAAATATCTAGTCAACACAATACAATCCAGCCAATTAAAATATCAATGACTAATACAAATCAATCCAGATTAGACTATGCCACTGGGATTCCTAACAACTACTCCTCCCCATCAAAATATCTTGCCCACAAGATGTGGAAATTGTCGCTGAAGGGACAAAAGATCCTCCCATGTAGCATCATCAGGTGAACAGCCTTGCCACTAGACCAATAGTTGAGAAATAGTCCTCCTACGTAGCTGAATAGACCTGGTCTACAGAATAGCCATAGGCTCAAGGGCAAGAATTCCTTGGAAATTAACAGAAGGCAAGAGAGTAAGAGGGACAGTCCTATGACCCAACTTAGGCTTCAAACAGGAAACATGTAAAACGGGATGAATATGGGAACCAGAGGGAAGATCCAATTTATAAGCAACTGCCCCAATCCTTTAAATAATTTGGAAAGGACCAAAGAATTTAGGAGACAGCTTGTGAGAAGCTCTAGAAGCAACAGATTGTTGTTTGTAAGGCTAAAGCCTTAAGTACACCCAATCACCAACCTGAAAAGTCCTTTCAGTCCTATGCAAGTCAGCCTGTTGCTTCATCCTAGATTGAGCATCCACCAAGTTGTGCTTGTGTAAGGACAGAATTTGCTCTCTAGACCTGAGCACTGTATCAACAGCAGCTACCCGAGTGGTGCCTAGAACATAGTCCAGTAGCCTAGGAGGAGTAGTGTCATAGAGGGCCTCAAATGGAGTAAGCTTAGTAGCAGTGTGGTAATTGGTATTGAATCAGAACTCAGCCAAATACAACCAATCACACCACTTAGAAGGTCTGTCAGCAGAGAAAGACCTGAGGTAATGCTCCAAACTTCTGTTGACAACCTCTGTCTGGCCATCAGTTTGAGGGTGATAGGCAGAAGACATAGCTAATTGGACACCCTGGAGCTTCATCAACTCTGGCCATCAGTTTGAGGGTGATAGGCAGAAGACATAGCTACTTGGACACCCTGGAGCTTCATCAACTCAACCCAAAACTTAGCAGTGAACACTGAATCCCTGTCAAAGACTAAAGAAGTAGGCATGCCATGGAGTTTCAGAATGTGTTGAGCAAAGAGTTGAGCCACCTTTGAAGCTAAATAAGGATGGGAGAGTGCAATGAAATGCATATAATTGGTAAACCTATCAACAACTACCATAATAACATCCATACGTTGAGATTTAGGTAGCCCATCAACAAAATCCATACTCACTGCAGACCAAGGTTTATCTGGAATAGGTAAAGGCTGTAACAGTCTAGCAGGGTTACAAGTTTCATGCTTCATTTGTTGGCATACACCACATTCTTTAATATGAATTTTCAGATCAGCCTTCATACCTTGCCAGAAAAAATCCTGTTTCAGTCTATGGTAGGACTTCAAAAAACCAGCATGCCCTCCCAAGGGACTATCATGCACCAAATGAAGAACCTTGGCCTTTAGAGCACAAGTAGGCCACAAAAACACCCTACCTTTATATAGAATGAGACCATTGTGGAAGGAGAAGGACCTAGGACAACCGGCATCAAAGTGCAAATCCTGAAGAATCTTTTGAGCTTCTATAGAAGAAGCATAACAAGCTTTCAACTCTTCAATCCAAGAAGGGCAAGGAAAGGAAAGTAAGCATAGAGAGGCTTAAGAAGGAATTTGATCCACTGAGTCACCAAGATCAACATCCATTTTCCTAGAGAGAGCACCAGCCACTTTATTCTCACAACCCTTCTTATATTCAACAACAAACAAGTAACCTAGCAACTTGGCCAACCATTTTTGTTGGGCTGGAGTAGCAATCCGTTGCTCCAAAATATAATTTAGGCTCTGCTAATCAATCTTGATGATAAAAGGCCTACCCAACAGGTATGGTCTCCACTTGTGCACTGCAGTAACCAAGGCTAAAAGCTCTTTTTCATAAGTTGACAAATGCAGAGTCTTACCCTTCAATATCTGACTGTGGAATGCAACTGGTCTTTGCTCTTGCATCAAAACAGCACCCAAACCAACCCTAGAAGCATCACACTCTATAGTAAAGGGTTTAGTAAAATCTAGTAAAACCAAAACAGGTGGTTGACACACAGCAGCCTTAAGCCTCTGAAAAGCATCCTCAGCCTGAGAAGACCACACAAAAGCTTGCTTCTTCAATAATGCAGTTAAGGGGGCAGCTATTTGACCATAATGTTGTATAAATTTTCTATAATAACCAGTGAGACCAAGAAATCCACGCAATGCCTTCACAGTTTTTGGAGAGGGCCAAGCTTTCATAGCTGAAATTTTTTTAGGATCTGCACTTACCCCATGACCAGAGATCACATGTCCAAGATACTCTACTTCAGGAATGCCAAAAACACATTTGCTCCTTTTTGCATACAACTAATGTTGCAACAACAAATTAAGGACAATCCTAAGATGTTTAAGGTGTAATTCCAAACTACTGCTAAAAACCAAGATGTTATCAAAAAATACCAAAACAAACTTCCTCAAGTAAGGTCTAAAAATAGCATTCATCAAAGCATGGAATGTAGAGGGAGCATTGGTTAAGCCAAATGGCAAAACAAGGAATTCATAATGCCCCTCATGTGTTCTAAAGGCAGTCTTAGGAATGTCTTCATCTTTCATTCGGATCTGGTGGTAACCAGACCTCAAATCCAGCTTAGAAAAAATGCTAGAGCCAGCTAATTCATTAAGCAATTCATCAACAACAGGGATTGGAAACTTATCTTTAACTGTAGCCTGATTCAAAGCTCTGTAGTTAATACACATGCGCCAAGATCCATCAGCTTTCCTCACCAACAACACTGGGGAAGAAAAAGGACTTTGGTTGTGTCTAATGAACCCAACCTCCAATAGATCAGTGACAATTTTTTTAATCTCATTATTCTGGAAATGAGGATATCTGTAAGGTTTCTGACACACAAGTTCTATGCCTTCTTTTAGAAGAATTTGGTGCTCATGTCCTCTATAGGGAGGCAGGCTAGTAGGTGTCTCAAATACAGCAGAAAATTCAGCCAATAAATCTTCAATATCAGGAACACATTGTGGAGTAGAAGGGCAAGTAACAACTGGGGAAACAATCTTTAATATGAGTCCTTTCTTCACAGGTGGCCTGAAAAACTCAGTACTCTCTTGTATGGTCAAACCAGTGGGGTGTAAACCAACTAGCTTCACAGAAGAATTGAGATAATGAAACACCATGGACATTTCTAGAAAATCCCATTGAATAAGACCAAGGGTCCTAAGCCATTGAGTGCCTAAAACCAATTCACAATCACCCAAAGCCAAAGCATTTAAATCCACATCAAAAACCTGACCTTGCATATTAACCTTGACATTAGAACAAACACCCTGTGTTCTAATTGAAGCCCCATTAGCTACCTTTACTTCAAAGGTCATAGAAGGGTCTAAGGACAATTTCAAGGCAGAAACCATAGCAACATCTATAAAATTGTGTATACTTCCTGTGTCAATCAAAATAATCAATTTAATGTCCATTAATCTTTCCCTTAATTCTCATAGTACCAGGTGAGGGACTTCCTAACAGAGCATATAGTGTAATCTCAGCATCCATTCCGTTAGGGTCAGACCTACTGTCAACAAGTTTATTCTCATCTAAATGTAATAAAGTGGCTTCAGACTCATCTAGTTCTACTAATTGAACATTAGAACCAGCATCTTAGGAAGGATAAAGACCCTCTAATAAGAAAAGCTTAGCAGACTTACATTGATGTCCAGGCTGAAATTTATCATCACAATTGAAACACAATCCCTTCCTTCTTCTTTCTTCCATCTGAGCAGGTGACAGCCACTGCAAGGGTAACTTCCATTTGGAATCCACCTTCACCTCAGGCTTTGGACCTAAAATTGAAGGCTTAGCATAATCAAGAGAAAGTCTCTAACCTCTACGGCAACTGAGAAGATACTCTTCTTGGATTTTTGCTAATCCAAATGCGTTATTAAGATTCTTGGGATGAAGCATCTTAACTAGCAATCTTACCTCATCCTTAAGGCCACTAAGGAAACAGCTTAACTTGTGGCTCTTGGACAGCCCTTTAATCCTGTTTGATAAAGCTTCAAAATGGCCCTTGTATGCAACAACACTGGTAGTTTGCTTCAACCTTGTTAAGGACTCCATAGGATCCTCATAGGCACTACTTCCAAACCTTGTCAACAGAGCTTCCACAAAGCCTTCCCAGGTTGCAAATATTCCATTGTCATCACTATCTTGAAACCACACTAGTGCATCACCATCCATATGGAAAGAAGCCATTAACAACCTTTCACTGAATGTAGTGTGATAAAAACTGAAATACTGGTTTGCTTTGTATATCCACGAAGCAGGATCATCACCCTTGAATCTAGGGAAATCCAACCTAATACCCTTTGACAGTTGCGAGACAGGTAGAGGGATGACATGGGCACTTGGAGAATTTGGGGAATGAGACGAAGATTTTGGAGACATGACCTGTTGCTGTCTCTGTTCTTCAACTTCAATCAGCTTTTGTAGAGCCAAACTAATGGCATTCAATTGTTGAGTGTTGGCATCTAATTGTTGCTTGTTGGCATTCAATTGTTGCGTGTTGGCATTCAATTGCTTGTTGATTTCTTGCAATGAGTGACCATGGTGGTTTGTGGTAGTTTTAAGAAGGGATAAGGATTCGTTGATGTAAGCAGAGGACCTAGTTTCGGTCATGGTCGTGGGAAAACCGGCTCTGATACCAATTGTTAAGTTCTTGAAAATTCAAGAACTTAAGAAGATAAGGGTAGTTACTTCGAGGGAACTGGCCTCTATAATTAAGAACACAAGAAGATGAAGTTATGAGAGAAGATGAGAGAAAGATAAGGGAAAAGAGCAAATAGCTGAGTAGTTTCTTTGTTAAGTCCTTCAATTGTGTACTTACAACTTATATACCCAAGCCTCTCTCTGTTTCTCTCCAATTAACAACTAACTAACCAAAACACTAACTAACTTCTCATGCCAGCTCACTTATATGCCAGCTCATCACTAACTACTTGCATCGACTAACAATTACAAGTAAAATATCGCTGACTAAAATATCTATGACTAAAATATCTAGTCAACACAATACAATCCAGCCAATTAAAATATCAATGACTGATACAAATCAATCCAGATTAGACTATGCCACTGGGATTCCGAACAGTCTTTGGGCCTTCTCTTCTCATAACCCTAGACATATAAAATGACTATTTTAAGGGCCGTCAAAGAAAGCACAAGTTGCACAAGCATTGAGCAAATTCTGTTCAAGCAATTTGTGACCGAAGACAAAAGTTTGCCCTAGTTCATCTCTTTGTGAAGAAGCTGCTGTGTCTTTGCACCATAGGGTTTTGTAACCAAGCATCTTCTTGTTCTTTATTGTGAGGATGAACTAAAGAACTTTGCAGCTAACATCTTTCTCAAGTTGGTGATTGAAGTCGCGTACTGGGATCCGCGCAATTGGTTAGTCACGTACTGGGAGCCGTGCATTGAAAAGGAAAGATTGTCACTACAGAACAAGTCCAATTGGGTATTGGGGTAAGGGTTCAACTGTAAGTTGGTATAAGGTACTAGGATTCCTTTACTTGTAACCGCTTGTGGTGATAATAGTAGATTCTCGAGAGTGGTAACCTTAAAATCACCCGGTGGGGTTTTTGCCTTGGAGATTTTCCCCATTCGTAAAAAAATCACCGTGTCAATTTATTTTCCACTGCACTTTAGTTTATTGGTGATTTGTTTGTGCTACCATGCGTTTGCATGTAAATTTGATTAATTAATAAACTTGTCTAATTAATCAACTTAATTCATCAGAAGGGGTCAATACGTTTTTGGCTTATCACCTTGGTTTCTAATCACACTTGGACTCTTACTCCTTTGACTTAAAAAAAAAAAAAGGAAAGTGGGTGTAAATGGGTTTATAGGGTGAAATACAAGGCAGATGGTTCTGTGGAGAGATATATGTTAAGGACATATTTTATGTAATTGGCTAATCCTTTGACAAAACGCACTTTACTTGTATTTGGATTGATCTAGGATGTGTTTAATACTTCAAAGAACTTGTTGTTCAAGTCTAGTATTAAAGCCATGAAGATTGAACCAAGAAACAAGTGAAGAAAAGGTGTTTACTAAAGCTGGACACCTGCTGGACACTTGTGGATAACTGCTGGACACCTGCTCGACAGATAGCTATCTATCGAGGTTTAATGAGGCTCGACAGATGCCATCTATTGAGGCTATCTATCAAGGTTACGGAAATCAGAATTTTCAGATTTGATTTTTGGGCCAGGATTTTGTATCTGTGTAGGGTTTCTTTTCTCACAACCCTATACATATATAAGGCATATTTTAGAGGCCGTCACATAAGAGAATACAAGGAGAACAATTGAAAAAGGTGACCGAAGCCTTATTTTCTCAAAAAGAAGCTACTGCGTCTTTGCGCCTTAGGGTTTTGTAACCAAGTGCTTCTTGATCTTCATTGTTGATGAAGTGAAGAACTTTGTAGCCAACATTCTTCTTTCTCAAGTTGGTGAGTGAGTCACGTACTGGGATTCGTGTAAAGGAGTGAGTCATGTACTGGGATCCGTGCATAAAAGGGTGGCGTTTATATATTGAAGAGTTCAGAGGTTCTGAAGCAGTAGAAGGTTTCTGTTGTGAGTTCATCTACGGGAATTGTAGAGTCTAGGGACAAAGGTTTTGTGCTAGATCTGAAACTTCTCTTTACTATAGTGAATTGCTTTTAGGGAAGGTTTCCTCCCACGTTTTTTACTGTGAAATTGGTTGGTTTCATTAGTTTTCCTGGGTCATCATATCTTGTCTTATTATTTTTCCTCTGCACTTAGTTTTGACATGATATTGATGTTTTTTTTTTTGTTCTAACAAGTTTTATGCATAATAAATCTAATTAACAACTTAGGTTTAAAACTTGCTAATTCTATCAACCGGGGTCTAAATTTCCTAACAATATAAAGCAAGACTAGTTGCTAAGGGGTTTACTCAACAAGAGGGCTTGGATTTTACTGACATATTTTCACCAGTTGCCAAGTTAACTACTATCAAGACTCTTCTTGCCATTTATGCTGTGAAAGGATGGCATTTGGTCCAATTGGATGTCAATAATGCCTTCTTAAATGGAGATCTTCATGAGGAAGTGTATATGCAACTCCCTTAGGGCTTTCATTGCAAAGGGGGGAATCTTGTTTGCAAATTATATAAGTCTTTGTATGGGCTTAAACAGGCATCAAGGCAGTGGAATGCAAAGTTTTTTTCTGTTATCAAGCAACATGTTTTTAAGCAATCCCAAGCTAACTACTCATTATTTACAAAGAATTTCAATGATTCTTTCATAGCTTTGGTGGTTTACGTTTATGATATTCTCATAGCTAGCAACCATGTTCAAGCAGTTGAAGAACTTAATATTTCTTTAGATTAGCACTTTAAACTTAAAGATCTTGGAGGTCTAAAGTATTTTCTTGGTCTTGAGATAGCTAGATCAGATAAAGAAATTACTATGTGTCAATGAAAGTATGCTTTAAAGATCTTGAAAGATGCAGGAATGTTAGCTTACAAGCCTAGCAAAGTACCAATGGAGCAGAATTTAAGTTTCAAGGTAAATTGCTATCTAATCTTGAAGTGTATAGAAGGTTGGTGGGCAGGTTGTTGTATCTAACTATCACTAGACCAGATATTGCATATCCTATTCATAAACTAAGTCAGTTCATGTCCAAACCTAGGAAGCCTCATCTAGATGCTGTTTATAAGGTGCTACAGTACATAAAGGGTTGTCCTGGTCAAAGAAATTTTCTATCTAGTTCATCAGACTTTCATTTGAAGGCTTATACAAATGTTGATTGGGCATCTTGCATTGATACTAGAAGGTCAACCACGGGATATTGCATATTTTTTGGTGATTCTCTAGTCTCTTGGAAGTCTAAGAAGCAGTCCATAGTGTCTAGATATTCTGATGAAGTAGAATATAAAGCTATGGCTGTCACAGTTTGTGAAATGACTTGGTTATTAGCTTTATTGAAGGATTTGGAGATCTATCATCCACAACCTGCACTACTATTTTGTGACAATAGTGTTTCACGAAAGAACCAAACACATAGAAGTGGGTTGTCATTTAGTAAGAGATAAAGTGCAAGACAATGTAATTAGACTATTCTTTACTCCAACTCATTCACAATTAGCAGACTTGCTTACAAAAGCTCTTAATAGTCAACAATTGAAGTACTTATTAGGCAAGATGAATGTTGTGAACATCCACACTTCAGCTTCTCATCTTGAGGGGGAATGTCAAAGTTCAGTTGACTGTACAGATAAGAAGCAAAAGGAGAGATCAAATGCAAGCAGTCCAAGCTAATTGAGTTGAAGAATGTTTGAAGACATAAGCTCAGGTAGAGAGGCAAAGTATTAGAACAGAGCATTGGAAGACTTATGCATAAGCTTGTTAAATGACTGTTGCAGCAGATATGACCTGTAGTTTAGGCTTAGTTCAATTAGAAGCTATGTATAAACATGTGTAATGTAATGATTGGCTATTGGTGTTGGATCCGTATAGTGTGGAGTTAGTTAGAAGTTAGTTATTTCATTCTTGTGCTAGTTCTGGCATATAAAACCTAATGTACATTCAGTTTGGTTAATAAATGCAATAGAAAGTTTTCTTCAATCCTAATATTCTCTCTAGCTTGTGATCAATTTCTCTTTTTCCTAGCTCTCAGTTTTCTTATAATTGACACAAATTAATTCTTGAAAAAATCTGTGATTAGATGAATTAATTTAAAATAGGGTTTTGATTGTCTTGAATTTTACCGAGGGATTTTGAAAATTCTAGTAAGGTCAAAATGGGTTAATGACAATATCATAGTGCTACTACTGCATAGTTTAAATCTTCAAGAAGTTCTTGCACTACAACAAAATGTGACTTGGGCACTATAACAAAACGTGATTGTCTAGAATTGCTAACAAAGGTTTTACCGAAAGGTAACTTGGCTCCACGGTCAACTTATGAAGCAAAGAATATATTAAATGACTTGGGCATGTCATACGAGCATATAGATGCATGCAAAAATGATTGTGCACTATTTTGGAAGGAAAATGAAAACCTTGATAAATGTCTAGTGTGTGAAGCGCCTAGGTGCAAAGATACACGTGCCCAAGGTAAGAAGATTCCTCATAAGGTATTGCGTTACTTCTAGTTGACACCGAGACTGAGGAGATTGTACATGTCAGGCAAAAGAGCTAAGGACATGAGATGGTATATAGACAAACATGTGGATGATGGGATAATAAGGCATCTGGCTAATAGTGAGGAGTGGAAGGAGTTTGATTTGTAACATCCTGATTTTGCCCTCAAACCTCGCAATGTAAGTTTAGGGCTAGCTACAGATGGATTTAACCCTTTTGGAAATATGAACAACAACTATAGTATGTGGCTTGTCATACTTATCCCTTATAACCTACCACCTTGGCTGGTTATGAAGGAGCTATATTTTATGTTATCCTTACTTATTCCTGGTCCCCATCAAGAGATTGATATTTATTTGAAACCATTGGTTGATGAGTTGAAGGAGTTGTGGGAAGGTGTAGAAACTTATGATACTTATAGTAAAAAGCATTTTCAAATGCGTGCAACTTTGTTGTGGACAATACATGACTATCCTGAATTTGGTAACGTGTCTGGGTGGAGGACAAAGGGTTATCCTTCTTGTTACACTTGCAATGATGAACCATATTTAGAAGCTTTGGAAAGTAAAATTGGATTCATTGACAATCGAGCTTATTTGCTTATGGAACATCGTTGGAGACATAGGCAGTAGCATAATGGTTTATCGGAGAAACGAAAAAGATATTTAGAGTTACTAGTGGGAAAGATACAAGAGCAACTAGATAGAATGCCAAATATAATTTTAGGAAAGCATCCAAGTAATAAGAAGAGACAACTCATTGGGGAGACAAATTGGTCAAAGGTGAGTATTTTGTACAAGCTTCCATACTAGAAAAATAAAAAGCTTAAGCACAACATTGATGTCATGCATGTGGAAAAGAACATTAGTGAGAGTACTTACAGTACTTTATTGGGCATTGAGGGGAAAAATAGGGACACTGACAAGGCACGGATAGACTTGCAAAATATGAACTTTAGGCACACGTTGCATTTGAAACAACGTCCTGATGGATCATATGACAAGCCTCGGGCTTTCTTTTCATTAAGCCCCAATGAAAGGGATGGTTTTTATGACTTTTTGAAACCAGTCAAGTATCTGGATGGTTATGCAACCAACATATCAAGGTTAGTGAATGCAAAAAATGGTAGATTATCTGGTTTGAAAAGCCACGACTGTCATGTGCTACTACAACGAATTCTTCTAACTGGGTTGCGAGGATTTGTAGATAAAGACATTAGTATTGTATGGTTTGAGTTGGGCAACTTCTTCCAAGACTTATGCTCAAGAACCCTAAAGTGGAGTGAATTGGAGAAACTAGAAGAACATATAGTTCTTATACTATGCAAGCTCAAGAGGTTCTTTTCTCCAGTATTCTTTGATGTTATGGTCCACCTTGCTGTTCACTTGCCTCGAGAAGCAATTCTAGGAGGCCCGGTACAATATCGGTGGATGTATCCAATAGAAAGGTAATTAGATCCTTTGATGCATTCATCAATTGCATCTTTCCCACGTGGTATAAAATCATATACTGTGCGTATTTTTTCCTCGCAGGTACCTTGGAAAATAGAAAAGATACGTTTCCAACCGAGCTTGACCAAAAGGTTCGATTGCAGAGGCTTACATTTTTAAAGAATGTATTAACAATTGGTCTTTGTATATTGATGGGATCGAAACTGTGCATAATCGAAGAGAAAGAAATGAAGATTTGGTGAATCTAGCAAAGGACTGATAGTTTTTTCATAGACTGCCCGACCTACAGGTGGTAGGCAGAATAATAGTAACTTGTCTTGTGCATTGCTTGATACTGCTCATTGGTACTTATTGTACAATAGTCCTAAGCTAGAGCCTTATTTAAAGTATGTGATTTCATATGCATATATTTTTTGATCAAGTTTTGAATATTATCTACAATGTTAGCTGAAAATAAATCACCTTATTTATAACAAAGAACACAAAAGCACATTGCCTAATCCTACTGGAGAAGCCATAACTCAAATCCAACGACAAGAGTTTCCCAAGTGGTTCAGAGAACGTGTAAGACATTTGAAATTTAATCACACACTAATAAATTTAAACATTTAAATAGTTTCATCATTGCTTATTACTAATTAATATCACTTGTTGTATGTCATTATAGATGAATAGATTGAAAGTTAACGAGCCATCAGAAACTACTAAACAATTATGGTCATTAGCAAATGGTCCTAAGCCACATGTGAAGGAGTACACAGTTTGTATGGTCAATGGTATAAAGTTCCATACAAGGGACCTAGACAATCGTTGTGTAACCCAAAACAATGGTGTATGTACTGAAAGAGACCATGAGGGAGAAATGCACGACTTCTATGGTCATATGTGTAAAATTTGGGAATTAAAGTATATGTTTCGCCATAAAGTTGTTATGTTCCGGTGTGAATGGTACAATTCTGGTACCAATGGTTGAAGGAGACCGATAAGAACCGATACGCACTGCATGAGCATTGATGTTACAAGTCGGCGGTATCAAAATGACCCTTTTATACTTCCTAGTCAAGTGAAACAAGTTTTCTATCTTCAAGATACCAAATTGCGTGACCCTTGAAAAATTGTGCAATGCATCCAACATAAGGGAGTGTTTGATGTCCCGGAAGTCGGGGGTGGAGAATCCAATGATAATACAGAAAATAGTGACGCATTCCAACAAGAAGCAATTGTTGATGTTGTCCATATCAATGTTGAAGACAATATTATTGAGTATTGTATGGGTGATGTTGAAACTGAGGTTGTTCCTAAAGGTGGAGCTTCAAGAGATGCTAATCAAAATGAAGAGAATGACATACCGATATTGATCTTGATATGGATTATGATATGTAGAGTTCATAACAATTGTCTTAAATGTTGTGTGCTTGTCTTAAAGTTTTATGCTTGTCTAAGTAGCTATTGTTATTGAGATGTTTTGTGCTTATGTTAAACTTGATATGGATATTTATGTGATCATTTTTTGTGTTGAGTTAGAAGCAATTGTGTTCAAATTTAGCACTTGTGAATTGCTTGATATGGATAATGCCGTGGACTATGATATGTAAAGTTAGTAGTAATTGTTATTGAAATGTTTTGTACTTATCTTAAACTTGATATAGATATTGATGTGATCATTTGTTGTTTTGAGTTAGTAGCAATTGTGTTCAAATTTAGCACTTGTGAATTGCTTGATATGGATAATAGTGTGGACTATGATATGTAAAGTTAGTAGTAATTGTTATTGAAATGTTTTGCACTTATCTTGAACTTGATATGGATATTGATGTGGTCATTTGTTGTGTTGAGTTAGCAGCAATTGTGTTCAAATTTTGCACTTGTGAATTGCTTGATATGGATAATGGTGTAGACTATGATGTTAAGTTAGTAGCAATTGTACTTATCTTTCATGTCAATACATAGTTTCAAAAATGCCCAAAAAGGCCAAATACACTCATAATATATCAAGGTATGAGATGATAAGATTGGATAGAATGAGGCAAAACCAAGAGAGAATTAATGCTTTGGGATTGAAGCACATCTCAACTTCTCTAAAGGATTCTGCTTAGTCCAATTGTGCAAAAGGAAAAAGAAGTAGAGCTAGTATTGTGGTAGATGATGATTATGTACCACCTATTGGTAACGATGACAATGATGATGAGTCATCTAATTCTTTAATCCATAAGGTACTATAGATGTTCCATAGGGTAGAATAGATAATGACTTTGTTGTTCTATTATTTGTAATGACTTTGTTGTTCCATTATGTGTATGTTTGTTAGTTACAGATGGCACCAGGACGACTTACACGCTTGCGAGGTGAGGCATCTATCCCAATGGTCCAATCTATGGAAACACCTCCTAAAACAAATCCTCCCACTCAAAGTTCTTTTAGTGCGGAGGCTACTGACACATTAACTAGCACAATTGGTAATTACATAGAACATAATTACAAATGCACCCTATACTTACTATTGAGATTATACTTAATGTACATGGAATGTATAATTTTTTGAAATTGATAATGTTTAAATAGGATCTACTAGCAGAAATACTTGTGGAACAACACATGGTATAGCAGTACGGGCACTTGTTGAAAAAAGTTGTAAGCTGCCAATACGTATAGCTGCAGAGTATGATGCTCCTATTGAGAAGAATGCGTGCAAGCTTATCAATTAAATTGGTGTACAAGTGCAAAGTAATTTGTCCAGTTACAACGTAAGCTGCTACTAGAGATGTGGTGCTTCAAAATATAGCTATAAATTTACAATAATTACATCTAAATCGTCTATGTTGCCACTAAGTATATTAAATTCATATAATAATATTTTTATAATGCATATGCACTTCATTTTACAGGATCGGTTTGAGCTACAAGGAGATTCCAACTTGGTAACGAAAACATTAAATACAAAATGTGGAAAATTATTGAGTTGCAACTCCAACAAGTTGCATCAGACTTATAAAAAGCTTGTACAATCTCATGGTGCTGACTATGCAAGAAGCCACCTGTCAAAGAATGCCACAATTGAGCAGTGGACTGAACTCATTGATGGGAAATGGACCAATAAGGACTGACTGGTAAATTATTTATGCGTATATTATTATGTGAGAGACTGCGCCCCCGGCCCGTTTTTTATAGAGTGTCGGGCCAAACCCACGTGAATAGGTGGAGTCGTGCTATTGCCTCTCAAAATGAAGGTTCGACTAGTTATATTTTCCCTTTTAGATCAAGAGTTTTACAATAGAGTCGCCACTTATTTAATTATTGGAAAAATAGGAAAACCAAAATTGAAAAATTCCTCATTTTATTAATTTTCAATTGAATTTACATTGATCATAGAAAAATTACATGACTTTGGTCCTAGATACAATCTAAGATAAAGTACATGGCTTCGTTTCCTAGTTACAATCTAAAATTTGAAAATTACATGGATAAGCATTTGATCTACTAACCCTTGATCTAAGTTCGGAGGCTATGTTACAAGGGGGGAAGGTGTTAGGCACCCACCTTGCCCGGTGAAACCGGTCTTCTAGACTATGGTGGCCAACATTTATATCATATCATTCAATATGACAATATATTTGCATGTTGAATTTAATGTGTGTGCATGTGATGAACTGTAATTCAATTTATTAAGCATTAAATTTGGATTGAAAAATAAATTCTAGTGAATGTGTGTGTATGGTGATATCCTAGATTCAAGGATTTGAAAGAATTATGAAACAAACATGTTTTTTATATTTTTGATGTGGATTTAGGATTAAAAATAGTTCTTATGCATGAACATGTGATGAACAACAAGAACATATGAAGAACACATAAGAACATTCAAACATATTCAAGAGAATTTAAATAATTACTATCATGCTTTAATCCTAAATTCTTATCATGGAAAAAAAAAAAGTTAGGGAAAGAGATTATACCTTCATGCAAGATCCATAAGGTGGATGAGGAGACTCTTGAGGGAGGCCCTAAGGGTGGAGGAAAAGAAGAGTTAGGAGAGGAAGAGTGAGTCTCACTCAATACCTTGAGTCTCAAGAAGACCAAGATATGACAAGACTACTCAACTTTCTAGAACTCAAGAGAGGAGAAAAGATGGGGGGTTTTGTTATCTTGGAATGAAAGAGAGGGGGGTTTATATAGTAGTGGGGGAGAAAATATGAATGGAATGCCATTAATGAGGGTTGACAAAGAATCATGAACCTAGACCTCATTTTAGCCTTGGGGGACATTTAGAGCATTAAATGTAGAAATTGGTGGGAGTGAGGAGCAAGCCAAAATTCGGTTTTCCCGTAGCTGCTGTAACAGCCTGTAGAGCCAACTTCTAAAAATCATATCTGACTCAATTCTGATCAGGATTGTCTCATTCTTGTGCTCAAATTGAAGCCCCAGATGTCTAATTTCTAAAAAAAATTAACTTCATTCACAGATTCAAAATAGTCTGAGAGATATCGATGAAATGGTGAGCAAAGGTCATTTGTTAAAAAATGGTTTCAACACAATTAACTTTAATAGGTCCCAAATTAGCTCCCAATTAACATTAAATTGTTCCAATCACTCCCATTTCAGACTTAATTGATTCCAAATTTACTCTAATTAAAAGATAATTGCACAAATTACTCATTGAATAATTAATGTTTAATTATCTAGTTAATTAGGTGTGTGCAACCCTACCATAAAATGTAGTCCTAACCAATCAAATTATGACACATCATTGATCTCAAATTGATTATACATATAACCAATTGAAATCAATTGTTCATAATCACATATGGTCGGACTCAATTTTTGATAGTGCATCTCAGTCATTAAAACTTGATTTGATGATAACTTTCAATCTAGTGGTCCGATTAGGGCTTATGACCAGTCAATTTGATCGTTACAACATCAAGATCATTTTGGTGAAATGGAATTAAGGATCTAATGACTAGAATCAAGATGCATATTTCCAAGGCAAAATTACCATTTTACCCTCCAGGTGAGGTTAAATGCGGGTTGCAAAATAGGGTGTCAACAGAATGCCCCTCATTGGCAGAGCTAGAAAAGCGAATGTCAATGTATGAAAGAGACACCTAACTTTGCAATCAACATTTAATCGTAGTTCATACATGTAGCCTTTTTTTTTTTTTTGGAAAAAAAATTAGTAGAAGACATGCTTACCAGTGGTCACGACAAAATGAGGATTTCAGTCGTGATCTTGAATTTTGGACATGCTTCCCAGAGGTCCGTGGATTTGAAATTTGGACGTGTTTCCAGAGGTCTGATGGCTTGAAGTTTGGACGTGCTTCCCATAAGTCCGATGGAATTGAATTTTGGACGTGCTTCTCAGAGGTCCGATGGAATTGAGTTTTGGACGTGCTTCTCAGAGGTCCGATGGATTGAAGTTTGGATGTGCTTCCCAGAGGTCCGATGGAATTGAATCTTGGACGTGCTTCTTAGAGGTCCGATGGAATGCATTTGGAAATGTTTAATGAAGATTTGTTCATTGGAGATTTTTTTTTTGAAAAATGGAGATTTTTCCTTGAAAATTTGTTCGTGGAGATTTTTCCACTGAATTTTTGAAAAAATTTAAGAAGATTTTTTTCATGGAGATTCTTCCTTTGGAATATGGTTTTGGAGATTTTTTCCTTTTGAAGATTTGTTTGTGGAGATTTTTCCTTGAAGATTTTTTTTGGAGATTTTTTTTTTATTGAATTTTTGAGAAAAAAAATTTAAGAAGATTTGTTCATGGAGATTTTTCCTTTGGAATATGGTTTTAGAGATTTTTCCTTTTGAAGGTTTGTTTGTGGAGATTTTTCCTTGAAGATTTATTCTGGAGATTTTTTTTTTATTGAATTTTTGAGAAAATAAAAATTAAGAAGATTTGTTTATGGAGATTTTTCCTTTGAAAAGTGGAGATTTTTCTTTTGAAGATTTGTTCATGGAGATTTTTCCTTTGAAAATGAGATTTTTCCTTTTGAATATTTGTTCAGGGAGATTTTTCCTTTTGAAGATTTGTTCATGGAGATTTTTCCTTTGAAAAGTGGAGATTTTTCCTTTTGAAGATTTGTTCGTGGAGATTTTTCCTTTGAAAATGGAGATTTTTTTATGATCAAAAAGTGAAGAAGATGAAGATGGACTAGAAATGATGAAGATTTATTCATGAGGCAAGAATGATGAGAAGAACTTTGGCTAGAAGTTGATGTGGATTGCTGGATAAGTCCTTGCTTAGTTCCTGCAAAAAAATAATTTCAATTAGCAATGGGTTTATTCATTGAAATGAATTGGAAGTACTTACCCAACGCCCCTAGTTTGGGGCATATTCCATGCTTAGATTGAAGCTGAATTCATTTGATGTTGTGACCATTAGGGAACATGAAAGAAGATCATGGTCCACCATCCTTGGTTCCTGCAAAAAGGCTTCATTCTCTAGCTTGTTAGAAACCAATTATTGTGAAAACATTTTTTTGCCAATGTCCTTAGTGTGGACATGCTTGCAAACAAATGGATTAATGACTCAAATGAAAACATACTTCCATGCCAGAAGAACATATTTTCACACAATATACATAGATCAATGCTCCAAGTTTAAACATGCTTAATGCAAACAAATGGGCTTAACCTAGCATGCACCCAAACAATTGTTTTGACTCTGTTCTCCAAGGTTGTTTGGGTGATCGGGACCAAGCCTCTAAAAGGCTGCCTACATACCTCTCTCATAGAGGATCAGGTCAAGACGTAGTTCAAGAACTGGATTTTGAAAAAGAATGATTTTTTTTTTTTTTTTTTGAAAATGAGATTTCTCTTTCTTTCTTCTTCTTCTTCTTTCCATTTTGGCAAATCAAAGTGTTTAAGAATCAAACAAATCTCTTAGATTAGGAAGTGTCAAGATCATTAAACTCCTGTAATCAAATTTGCTTCTTCCTTTTGAACATCGTCAGATTGAGTCTCCAAAGGCAATCAAGAAATGAAATGTGATAATATTTAGGAATCACATTGTTGGGTGCAAACAAGGAGAGTGCTCCAAGTTTGAAAGTTCTTTTGAGTCATTTGAGGATTTGAGAATTTTTCTCCTTGGACATGTCATCCAGTGGGGTTTGACAATTTTAAGCATTTTTCCTTTTTAATTCAAGAGAAAATAATATTAGAGTTAAGATGTTCCTACAACTAGCAAGACTTCAAGGAGATCTTTACTCATGGGTTGTAATGTAGGCTGGGTTTGGGTTATAAAATGAAAGATATAAAAGGCTCAAAATTCCCTATGATGTTTCCCCCAAGTATGCTTACTCAAAAATCAAGTATTAGAGGAGTTTCTCCATTTCTTCTTTGTCATCTTCTCATTTGTCTTCATTGGTCACTTGTATCAACATTTGTTTTTATGCTCATTACTCTTGAATCATACCTTTAGACTTTCATCTTGTAAAATTCTTCCATTTTTAGTTTACATCCTCAAGTTTCCAACTTTGTAGGATTCTCCAATTTTTTTCTTTTCTTTTCTTTGGCCCTAATTTTTGCCTAGGCCGCCCTTTCGGGTTTTCAACCTAGCGAGCTTTCTTTTCTTTTTTTTTTTTTCTTTTTTTTTTTGGGCCTTAGCTTTTGCCTAGACTGTCCTTTTGGGTTTTTAGCCTAGCGGGATTTTTTTTTCCTGTCTTTCATCTCTTGATTGAATGAACTCTTTGGGGATCTTTTGTTTTTCTTAGCCTAAGTCATTTTGATGCACTCTCTAGACTTCTTTCTTGCCTTGAAGCATTTGCACCTTTTTGTGCTTGATGAATCTTTTCCTTTTTTTGATGAACCCTCTTTTAGATGAATCTTGTATTCCTCTTGGCATGATGAATTTTAGGCTCTTCAAACTTGATGCACACTAGAATTTCATTTCTCTTTCCTTGATTGAATGAAACCTCATTTTTCTTGGATAATCTCTTATCTTTAGCTTAATGAATCCTCTTCTTGTCTTTCATGTCTTCTAAGAGAGCTTTATCAATTAGCTTCAAAGTTACAAGGTCTACTCCTCCTCAACATGAGATTTAAGCATGCATACTTTGATTTTTCCCACCCTAAGTTTAGATTTTAGTGGGTTCATGCGAAACAGAGGCTAAATGTTTGATGGCTCAAATGGGCTAGCAATGGATGATGAACATTCTAGGAAATAATTTGGTTTAACCAAAGATGGTCTCCTATCCCTTGTCATGCTTGCTTGTAGGCACAATGACTTAAGCTCTTTTAATAAATTCATCTTAAAAGAAAAAGTATGAATGCTCTAATGTTGTGAAACAAAAGATCTTTGAAAATTGGATCAAATGCATGGATTATTGGGATTTTCTGATGGATGGATTCTTTTTTATTTCCTTTTAAGACCATTTCTTCTTATATTCTAAGTCAAGTAGCAAAAGTCTTTACATGGACCAAATGAAATTAATCATTCCTTGGTACAAGTTGATTGCTCAAGCCTTCAAACATCAAGATTTAGAAAATGTTTTGTCCAATGGATCCTCATGTACCATTTTGAAAAGGAGACTTCTTTTATTTATTTATTTTTTTAACTTGAAAGAAAAAAAAAATTGGGTCTTTTTGAAAAAGTCACTAGGAAGTTCAATGGCTCTAGTTCAAAGATTTTTTTAAAAAATGACTCAAAGGCCCAATGCCCCTAGTCCAAACACTTTCTTATTTGAAATTTTTTTTTTTTTTTTAAATGTATACATGAAAAAAGTACATCAAATGCTACATGGATTTTTAGAATTCAAAGAAACATAGAAACATGGAATAAAAAACAGACTTTAAGCTTAACCATGATGTTGCAAACCAAATATGGAGTGAGGCAAAGTTGGGCCGCTTGCTTCTTCTTGGTCCATTTAGGATGCTTGAGGCTTGATATGCTTGAACCTTGATTATGATATTTTGGTATTTGCTTGAAATGACTTGGGTTTGCACTTGGAAGGCTTGAACCTTGATTATGATCTTTTGGAAGGCTTGAACCTTACACTTGGAAGACATGCATCTTGTGAGCTTTTGGCCTTTGATGTTGATCATGCGTATACACCTTTGATGGGCTCAAGTGGTGGGCTTAGAATGATTCAAACAATTTTGGGTTTCCATACCAAGTAGAGTTCAGTCATAGGCTTTTGGGCTTGAATTCATTCACAACATACAAGCTTCAAACAATTATGATGGGCTTAAGCATTGGACTTGGGCTCATCATAGTTCAAACAACAGCCAAACACATGCATAATACAATGCAATTTACATGGACCGACCTAAAGGTAGGTTCTATAGGCCGTTACAAAATGGGTAGAAGGTAGGTTAAAGGTTCCCACAAGCTAGGACGTCGTACCTCCCAACTTGTGACGTCAGGAGTGCCACGTTGGTCCGAACGGTACAGTTTGTCCCTATGAACCACCATGGCATAACCATGATGATCCTTGTCGTGGTGGGTAGTAGGTTCATCGCTGGGTATGTGAGTCTCAAGAAGACCACAATCCACGGCTAATACTACCAGGCTTCCGGGCTAGCACACAAATAAAATAAATTTCATTCAAGCAAATGACGCATGACATGCAATATAATGAGATATTAGACATATTATATACAAAAAGTAATAAACAAACAATGACATGGTTAGCCACCATAACCTAATTGAAGCTTAGCCCTCAATATCCCCAGTGGAGTCGCCACTGTGAGGGACTGTGCCCCCGGCCCATTTTTTATAGAGTGTCGGGCCAAACCCATGTGAATGGGTGGAGTCGTGTTATTGCCTCTCAAAATGGAGGTTCGACTAGTTATATTTTCCCCTTTAGATCAAGGGTTTTACAATGGAGTCGCCACTTATTTAATTATTGGAAAAATAAGAAAACCAAAATTGAAAAATTCCTCATTTTATTAATTTTCAATTGAATTTACATTGATCATAGAAAAATTACATAGCTTTGGTCCTAGATACAATCTAAAATAAAGTACATGGCTTCGTTTCCTAGTTACAATCTAAAAATTGAAAATTACATGGATAAGCATTTGATCTACTAACCCTTGATCTAAGTTCGGAGGCTATGTTACAAGGTGGGAAGGTGTTAGGCACCCACCTTGCCCGGTGAAACCGGTCTTCTAGACTATGGTGGCCAACATTTATATCATATCATCCAATATGACAATATATTTGCATGTTGAATTTAATGTGTGTGCATGTGATGAACTGTAATTCAATTTATTAAGCATTACATTTGGATTGAAAAATAAATTCTAGTGAATGTGTGTGTATGGTGATATCCTAGATTCAAGGATTTGAAAAAATTATGAAACAAACATGTTTTTTATATTTTTGATGTGGATTTAAGATCAAAACTAGTGCTTATGCATGAACATGTGATGAACAACAAGAACATATGAAGAACACATAAGAACATTCAAACATATTCAAGAGAATTTAAATAATTACTATCATGCTTTAATCCTAAATTCTTATCATGAAAACAAAAAAAAAAAAACAAGTTAGGGAAAGAGATTATACCTTCATGTAAGATCCATAAGGTGGATGAGGAGACTCTTGAGGGAGGCCCTAAGGGTGGAGGAAAAGAAGAGTTAGAAGAGGAAGAGTGAGTCTCACTCAATACCTTGAGTCTCAAGAAGACCAAGATATGACAAGACTACTCAACTTCCTAGAACTCAAGAGAGGAGAAAAGAGGGGGGGGGGGGGGGGTTTGTTGTCTTGGAATGAAGGAGAGGGGGGGTTTATATAGTAGTGGTGGAGGAAATATGAATGGAAGGCCATTAATGAGGGTTGACAAAGAATCATGAACCTAGACCTCATTTTAGCCTTGGGGGAAATTTGGAGTATTAAATGTAGAAATTGGTAGGAGTGAGGAGCAAGCCAAAATTCGGTTTTCCCGTAGTTGCTGTAACAGCCTGTAGAGCCAATTTCAAAAAATCATATCCGACTCAATTCCGATCGGAATTATCTCATTCTTGTGCTCAAATTAAAGCCCCAGATGTCTATTTTCTGGGAAAATTAACTTCATTCATAGATTCAAAATATTCTGAGAGATATAGATGAAATGGTGAGAAGAGGTCATTTGTTAAAAAATGGTTTCAGCACAATTAACTTTAATAGGTCCCAAATTAGCTCCCAATTAACATTAAATGGCTCCAATCACTCCCATTTCAGACTTAATTGATTCCAAATTTACTCTAATTAAAAGATAATTGAAAAAATTACTCATTGAATAATTAATGTTTAATTATCTAGTTAATTAGGTGTGTGCAACCCTACCATAAAATGTAGTCCTAACCAATCAAATTATGACACATCATTGATCTCAAATTGATTATACATATAACCAATTGAAATAAATTGTTCATAATCACATATGGTCGGACTCAATTTTTGATAGTGCATCTCAGTCATTAAAACTTGATTTAATGATAACTTTCAATCTGGTGGTCTGATTAGGGCTTATGACCAGTCGATTTGATCGTTACAATATCAAGATCATTTTGGTGAAATGAGATTAAGGATCTAATGACTAGAATCAAGATGCATATTTCCAAGGCAAAATTACCCTTTTACCCTCCAGGTGAGGTTAAATGTGAGTTGCAAAATAGGGTGTCAACATATTATTATCCAATGTTTACTATATTATGTTGTCAAATTATTAGATTAATTCTTAGATGAAGTAAATTTATATTGTTTTATTCAAGATCTAATAAATATCTTGAATGTTCTTTATTAGGAAAAATCAAGAAAGAACTCTGAAAATAAAAACAAAATTTCAGGCAAACATAGATGTGGGGCAAAGGCACTTGCTGTAAGGGTTGATGAGGAGGTGCGTGTTTTTTCATTTTCTTAAACCTTAGTATTTTACATGTTGTCTAACACTCAAATGTTAATTAATCAAAAAAATAATAATGGCGGTCAAGTTCCTAAATTGGAAAAAATCTACAAAGATGTTCATTTCAATCCAAATACAAATAGGTGGATACACCATGAGGATGAAGCGACATATTTATGTGTATCATTCCATCCCTATCATGTTTGTAAAGCTATGACATATGTAGTATTAATGTTGTGATTTTTTTTTTTTCTCTTTCAAATGATAGGAAACTATTCTCAAAGTGCAAGAGGATCATTGTCAAGATCTTAATGCAATTCCCCTTACACAAGAGGAGATCTCAAACTTGGTTTTTAAGAAGTCCGGTATTGTAAAAGGACTTGGCATGAGACATTCCTCTTCTCTAGTAACTACCGCCTCATCTAGTTTCTCGGTGGAGTATATCCATTGGTTAGAAAATGAGATAACTGAGCTCAAAAAGGCAAGAGCTAGGGACAAAGAGGAGCGAGCTAAGCAAGAAGAGGTCCAAAAGAATATTCTTAACTTTTTTAGGAGCAAGAGTTATGATGACGCTCTTACCTATGGGGGTGGTTCATCTTCAAATTAAAACACCTATTGGTTAGTACTTTGTTTTAGCAATTAACCCGCACTACATGGTGCGACTACTTTTTTTGATGTATTATGTGAAACTGATTGTATTATATTACACTTGAAAATTTATATTTGCTTTCTACAACTTATACATTAGGAGTTGTGATTTTAATTCATTGGTGTGGCTACTCTTAATGCATTGTTAGAAATGTTTCTTATAACATAGTTAATGTTTTTACTTTACGATTATAGTGTAGTATTGTTTTTATATTTGTGCAGATTTCATATTGGTGGCTTTAGGGGATTTACTTTTTGCATTACTTGAAAACATATGAGGACATCTTCCATTGGTTCTAATTATATTATGCTACACTTTTTGTATTGTTATAAAACATCTTGAGTTATTGTATGTGTTGCAAACAATTATTGTATGGAAGGAGTTTGAATTGGATACTTGTTTTATTTTTTACTTGTGGAATGTATGGATCAATTTTTTATAAATGTGTTGTTGAAATAAATGTGTTAATCAAATGTGAGGTTTTAATAATGTAATGATAGGTTACAGGTTAATATCAAAGCCATGAAAAAAAAATAAAAACAGAAAATAAGTTTTAGCAACAAATTTTTTCGTCACAAATATAGCAACAAAAAATTGTTTTAGTGACAAAATATTTCATCGCTAAATGTTGCAGAATTTTGTAAGAAATGGTTCTAGTGACGAAAATTTTTGTCGCTATATATGCTTAGATTTTCTTAAAAATAGTTCTAGTGACAAACTTTTTTGTCACTATATGTACCCGAAAATAGTTTTAGTGACGAAATTGTCCATCACTAAATATGATTTAATAAACTGAAATGGTTTTAGTGACGAAATATTTTTGTCACTGAATAATATTTTTAGCGAGAAAAACATTTAGCGAAGAAACGTTTTCGTCACAAAATGTTTTTTTTATAAAACAAATTGGACTTTTAGTGACGAAATTTTTCGTCGCCAGGACTTTTAGCGACGAAATTTTTCTTCTCCAGTACTTTTAGTGATGGGGTTTCAGCGACAAAATGAGTTTCGTCGCTAATTAGTAGATTTCGTCGCTAAAGGTTCTTATTGACGAAAACTGGACTTTTAATGACGAATTTTTTCATCACTGAAAGTACATTTTGTTGTAGTGTTGGAGTTAGTTGAAGATTTTGGTTATGAAGCGTGAATGCATCAATCATTGTTGGTGTGTCCATGTAGTTTAAGAGTTTAGAGGATCTGAAACTACGGAAGATTGCTATAATAAATTCATCCATTGTGTTTGAAAAGTCTAGGTAGACGTTGAACTTAAAATATAAAATATTCTCCTAATTATAGTGGATTGCTTGTTTGGAGAAGGTTTCTCTCGTTGTGATTTTTATCTTCGATAGTCTTAAATGAGTTTTCCACTTTGTCATTAGATCATGTTTCTTGATTTCATTGTTTTAATTATTTATGTTATGGTTTTGCTAACCTGTGGTGATTAATATTGCTATTGTGGTCATATAATTGAATCAGTTAGATACTAATCTCAATTAACTCGATGCATAATATTCAACGAGGGTCTAAATCTGAATAACCTAACAGTATACACCACGTGATTAAAATTATTAGACTTTAACCGAGAATTCTAACAAGTAACAAAAGCTTCGATTTTTTTACAATCTTGATGCATGCCCTGGAGGTTAATTCTTTAAATTGAATGTCTAGTAACTAAATTGAATTTCAAGTCAAAATTACTATATTCAAGTCAAAAGTCTAAAGGTGATATCTATAAACTCAAGATAATTACTTGTGTGCTTACACGTCTTTATTAATTATTTATCCCTTGTTCTCTTTTTTCTGCTAGAGAAAACCTACTTTGGTTTTCCCTAGCCGAAAAAACAAAAAACAACACCTACTTGTTATCCACTAGGTAATGCGTACACGCCATTGATAGGACCTTGATCTACTCTTATATATTTGCTTAAGAATATCTGTATATGTGAATGGGGAATATACTACTCTCAAGAAATACTTTATATTAGTATAAATAATGCTCTCTTGTAATATTATTTTATTTTTATGATATTTAAAATTTAAAATAATAATTTTATCTATTTAAAATTTTAAAACCCATGTACATTATTAGATTGTAAAAATTAAAGTCTTAACTCTAAAATGAATTAAATGAAAAATACTTAAAATTGAGATATATTCTATTCCATTTTGTGTATTTGGGTATGCTTTGAATATTATTATTGGGCTGAATTTAGATATAGTAACGTAGGTGTAATATATTAGGTTTCTCAATTGAATTCGAATACCTTGTTGTATCCTTTCAAAAAAAAAAAAAAAACCTAGTTGTATTGACCAATAAAATATAAACATTATTATCATTTCTGATAGAAATTAAATTTTATTCAATTGTGTATTTGAATATAATTATGAATTTAACGTACTGCATCTAAGATAGTATACTTTAGTTTTACCCATAATTATAGATCTTCTGAAAAATTTTCTAATACTCACACTTTTTTATAGTAATACATATCAGAGAGATTCATATGAGGGAGAAACAAAGGGGAAAAAAAGAATAGAATAGGAGGGGAATTAAGCAAGTCTGAAGTTTATAAAAATATGTACGACGTACGGATGGTTATGGCCTCCCACTTCATCCCTCTTAAATTTGTTTTTAGTTAATTTCAGTATATTTGACTACTTAAACTTACAAATTGATTATTAAGGACAGTTCCAAGGTATTTTAAAGTTCAAAGTTATGGCCTTCCTCCACATTCAGCTAGCTACCCTAGGTGATAGCTTTCTCATTTCTGTCTTCTAAAAATTAATAATTTTATCTTTTCTTTTTTTTTAATGAGTTTTTTTTTTATTAACTCTCAATAATTAGTTTCAAAGAAAAAAAATCTCAATAATTGAGGTACATTAAAGGATGGAGTAGTAGACTGGTTTTGTTATAATCTATCGAAAAAAGAAACTACATTTTTTACTCGTATTGCAAATGGGGCCTGTCCTAATTGCTTGCTTGTGATTGTGTTTATACGTATGTGTGTGTATAGTAATCTCTCTATAACTTAATTTGAGTTTGTCTTGAAGTGTATATCAATGTTACAATTACAAGCTATCATTCTTGACTTTGCCAAGTTCATTTATCCTCACTTTTAAGATTTTAAGTACCAACTCTCTTAACCAGACATACCCCTCTTAATTCTCTCTCTCACTCGGTAATATTTATAAGATTGTCATAGACATGTCTGAAAATTTAGTAGAAGCCATTACTGAAGTAAGAAATGAGGAGGTTTCTTAAGAGGATAGAGAGAGCAAAGTTTCATGGCAAAAGTATTTGGACATCGAGTCCCACAACTTTCCTAACCTCATCATAGCCATGACTCCAAGGTTTGCTAATTCATTAGATACAATAAAAGAAGAAAGATTTGAACCCTGGAGCTGGAGATGTATGTCTCAATTAAAAATACCAAGAAGTATCAATTGAACTATAAAACTATAGTTTTCAAGATTGTAATGATTAAAAGTAGCAGTGTATAGTAGCTAGTATCAGTACATTAGTCATTGCTAAATATGTTTAAACTGTTTTTGCATAATTGGAAACTTTCTTCTTGCATGCATGGTAACTAGTAAGGAGGAGTATTTGACATTTTACATTTACTCCCGTTAGTTTAGGCTGTAGAGTGGTCAATGATCTTCCACCTAGCACTCCAAAGTATAGGAGTGGTGTATGGGGACATTGGTACATCACCTCTATATGTCTTTTCGAGCACCTTCCCTAATGGTATAAAGCACAATGACGATATCCTGGGAGTGCTTTCTTTGATCCTATATACCCTCACCTTACTTTCTCTCATCAAGTACGTGTTGATTGTCTTGAAGGCAAATGATAAGAGTGAAGGTATGATCCTACTCTAAAAATGGTTCTTTTCGTATCAAAGGTCAAAACTATAATGATAAATGAGTAAAATACAGTTAACACTCCTGAGATTTGAACTACTATCAAAATCAATTAAGTTCAAAAATTTTTAAAATTGACCAATTTAGTCCCTAATCCAATGAAGCAGATACCGTACCGTATCAGCCAGTAAATACCATACTGTACCGACCGGTAAATACCATATCGACCAGTGCACTAATACAGGTACCCCTTTGTTTTGTACCGAAAAATATACCGGCTGTACTGGACGCGTACCAGCCGTATCGAACCGAAACACTCCAAGCCACTTTTTTTTTGTAATTTTGACAAATTTTCAAGGGTAATTTAGTAATTGTGCTAAACCTAATTCTAACCCTAATTTTGAAAATCGTTGCCATTGTATGATATAAGTTTTGCATAAGGTTTTAGAAATTGGAATTTTTATACTAGTATTTTGCAATTGTTCCATCATGTCATTCTTCAGAATTTCTTGATGCAAAACATAGAATTTATTTATTTTCTTTTTCAGTTTTGTTGCTTTTTTTTTTAGTTTCTATACTTTGGAATTTATTTTTGTGTTTTTTTTAATTAATTTTGATTTACTTTCATTTGTTATAAGGGGGTTGTTTTTTTCCTTGGAGAGACAATTTTACAGGTTCATTATGAAATGCAATTTCAGCATTATGTTTATTTAATTCCATTAAAGAAAAATGAGACCAATTTATACTTGTCATGCATCTATAACTTTTCTTTAATGATGAATTGCCTCGGCAAAGTTGTTCTTTTGTGTTGTAATTCCTATGCTTCTTGGGGCAGAAGAATAGTGAATAATCTTGTAAACATGGTTCTAGAGATTTTGTGTGTGTGTGTGTGTGTGTAATATATAAAATAGCGGTAAACCTGAAATGGTACACCAGTATTAATCAATACCATACAGTACAGCCTCCGGTATGGTATTAACTTCCTTGTCCTAATCACCTCTGAGGTTTGAACTAATGTCAATCAAGTTTAAAACTTCTCAAAACTGACGTAATTCATTTTTAATAACCAACAGATAGAAGAGAAAAATGAGTAACAATTTAGGATTCAAATTGGGTTTAGGGACCAAATTGGTCAGTTTTGAAAAGTCTTGGATCAAATTGGTATTAATCTCATGGATGTTAACTGTACTTTACCTTAATCTATATCAATTTATTAAAAATTTGTAGAGCATGGTCCTAACTTTATAAGACAATTCTCCTCACCCCTCTTCTCCTCCTATAAATATTTACATCATCCAAATAAATAAGAGTGATATATATTTACTGCTTCTTCTTACTTAATTTTTATTACATCTAAATAATTAAGGGGAAAGGGTAACTACTTCCCTCACTTCTCCTTCCCCGATCAAATGCCCTTTACTCTCCTCTCCTTTCAAACTTTCAAACACACTTAAGTTTGTGTTAAACATTTCAATTACAGGAGGGACATTTGCCTTGTACTCTCTCTTATGCCGGTATGCTAAGGTGAGTTTCATCCCAAACCAACAGACTGAGGATTATGAGGTGTCAAATTACCAGATCAAGTTGCCAAACTGTCATGTACAGAGAGCATTGTGGCTCAAGTCTAAGCTAGAGAAGAGCAAGTTTGCCAAGCATTGCTTATTGTTCGCCACAATGCTTGGGACTTCCATGCTTATAGGGGATGGTGTCCTCACTCCTTCAATCTCAGGTATGCACATTCATTTTCCATTAATCGTTTATACAATCTACCACTACAAGAAATTTGGTTATTTTTAATGGTTGAAACCGTTGAAAAAGTACTAAAAACCGTTGAAAATACTATTTTCGATAGTTAAAGTAACTATCGAGAACTACCATTAAAAATTATGTCGAAATTTTTTTTCTACAGCCTATGCAACCGTCGAAAAATATGTTACACTTTTATCAACGGTTAATAAACATCGAAGTATTATTAAAAGCCATTGAAACATAAACACATAAAGATGCTTATTACTTTTTTCTACATGTACTCAACCATTGATAAAGGGTATCTTGAGATAAACTTCAACAATTTGTAAACGTTGAAATAAGTATTTTCTTTAAAATAAATAAATAAATAAATAAATTTGAATGTGCTCTTTACATTGATCAAAATTTAATAACCTAATTCAAAATATAATGTAAACACAATTGTGCAATTCCTAATTAAATTTACAACAACCAATCAACTACTCTTTTAACACAATAAAAAAACTGTACAAATACAATGGATAATTAGAGCTGAAATGTTTTTTTTATCAGTAATTTAAATTAAAAATATAGAAGTCAACCTTTCAAAACCCATGCCCGTATCAACATGCTTAGCAGGCAGGGGTTTTAAAGAACCATCACTTTCCCTATTAAACTGCCAAAAAAATCAAAATCAAACAAGAGTAAATAATAAATCAAATTCATTCTTAGGCCACATAGAAGAAGTAGAATAATAATATACATAAATACAGTAAGGAGTCTTTTGAAGAAGAAGTACACAAATTATATCAGGAATGCTAAATGGAAATCCACAAGACATGGTGGCAAAAGTTATACCTGAATAAAGACAAGGCTCCAAATCTCAAGGCACGTAGGATCATCATTGTTAACCAATGATGCAGCATCTCGATTACGAATTCTATCATAATGTATTTTGGTGCAAGGTCCACAAGGACCTGTATCACCCATCTCCCAGAAATTGTCCAGTACAAAGAAACAAAAACAATGAACCAATTAGTTTTTAAACAAAACTTTCCTCCATTTTTCAAATAAGAAGAATGTGTTTCATTATGACAAGAAGGACAAGCCAAAGCACCCATTGTATTCCAACCGGAAAGATTCCTATATGTTGAAAAGTCATTAATTGTCCATAAAACTGCTGCATACATATTGAAATTTTGATTTTTGAAGGAGTCAAAAGTAGTAACTCCAACTCTTGTTCTTAAAAAAAAATCCATCTCTTGTTTCATAAGTGATCATCAAAAGCAAGTCAGCATGCATATTGTCTAGCATTAAAAGAGTTGCATTAAGAATGCCAGTACAAGGGATCTGAATTACACCATCTTAGTTGTCAAGCAACACTTTGATCCAAAAAGCTCTGCTAGGCAATCATATTGTATGTTCATATGAATCACAATGTTATATGAAATATAAAAACAAGTAGGAAAAAATAATTTATCTCTTGTTTCATAAGCGATTGTCAAAAAGATTGTCAGCATACGTATCATTTATCATCAAAAGAGTTGCATTGAGAATGACAATACAAGGGATCAGAACCACATCATCTTAGTTGTAAAGCAACACTAATGGCACAAAACAGATTTGAAATTTAAGCAACTGGCACAACAGACCTCAATTTTGTGCTCATGGTCTCACACCTTTTGCAAAGCCATGTTTTTTGCAGATCATCCTCTAAAAAAAATTTGAAAATACTGTAAGTTAAAGGTCAATCCAATAAGGAAAAGAGAATCTTTCATAAACAAAAACAGAATACACTAATAGTGAGAGATACCAACAAAACCTAACCATTGAAGATATTAACAAATTTGAAGTACTTACATATTTATGTTGATGTTGTAACTTCAAATCTTTAACAAGCTTAATAAGAACTCCAAGTATCTGCTCTAAGACCTAGTTAGGGCCTAGAGAAAAGGGGTCAAAATTATCATAGACAAGTTTTCCTAGTAAAAAAGGTGCATGAAAAAAGTCAACATTATATAAATCTCTCATTCACATACATTATAGTATTCAGCACATTTTCTATCTGTGGCATAGAGATCCTCTCGCAAAGCTGCTTCTTCCCTTTCAATCTCCTCAATTATCAACTTTACCCTGATAATAGTGAAAGTAAGATAGTGTAGTAAACTAAGGACTATAATGTTTCATCAGCTCTTTTTTCTAGGTATTCTCTGTCTTTCAAGTTCCAAACCATTTGTCTCTCTGACTATATATATATTTTTTGTTTGTCAAAGTTGCTTTCTTGTCAAACAAATTTGAGAGCTACCAACACCTCCCCCCCCCCCCCCAAAAAAACACACACACAGAGGTAAAAGTGACCCAATAATATCTTTAAAAGCCAATTTTAGCTACAAAGCTTCTGTCACTGTCTTGTCCATTAAAGAATCCAAATTTCAAGTTGGGGACCTCACATATATTCAGGCCACATTACATTTTCCAGAGAGTAGAAGCCATCCCCTAATAGAAATTTTTTTTACCGATAGAGCTAAAATTAATTGTTTCCTACATTAACCAGTGACATGACCTTCAATTCAGACTCGTGTAAACAACTACAACTACATAAACAAGGGTAAAGTATGTACAGAAAGTACATATTACATTTAAAAGTATGTAAAAGCCATCCCCTAACAGAAATTTTTTTACCAATAGAACTAAAATTAATTGTTTCCTACTATAACCAGTGACATGACTTTCAGTTCAGACTTGTGTAAAAAACTACAACTACATAACAAGGGTAAAAGTATGTATAGAATGTACAAATTACATGTAAAACAATACACTAAGGGTCCGTTTAGATACAGCTGAAAACTGAAAACTGAAAACACTGTAGCAAAATAATTTTTAAATATGTAAATAGTGCTGCGGGTCCTATTTTTAATTAAAAAAAGTTGAAAAGTACATGAACAGTACACCACTGTGCGGTTACTGTTTACGCACAGGGGTGAACAGTGTATCATGTCTGCTGTTGAATTCTGTGAGTCAAGGAAAAAAAAAAAAAGTCAGAAACGTGAAACGTAGATGCAGCCTCCCTATCCAAACCCACCCTAAAAATGGTTAGCAGAAAAAATCTCTTTAGTTAGAAGAGAATGCTGTAAAGAATTGTATGAGAGTCGCACAAACCTTTCTGGAAGCCGTGAACTTTAAGTTTGATGCCCAGATTACGAGTTTGCATCAACACAGGCAGGGTAATGAGATGCACGTAATCACCACAAAAGTAAATATACCCACAATTGATATTGTGCTTCAAGCTATTAATACAGCCAGTGTCCTTGTATAGACTATAATGGAAAGTCCTCCGTCAACAGTTTAATTCACAGATCACATCTGATTTTTCATATGGATATATAAACACTACTTATCACCAATAAATAGATCAGAGACATGCATGTCATGAGGATATGCATGTAAAATTTTGGACTTATGTGGGGGAGGGAAAGAGAGAGAGGGAGACACTAATATAACCTACCAATGTCATCCATTAGAAAGGCATCAGCTAACTTTTCACATTTAGCTTTTAAACAAGCCTCAATCTTACGAGAAAGACACATCTGATATTCTGTCATATCCTACAATTTCAGACCAGCACCGCCAACTCGAGGTTCCACTGCATCACCAGCACTAAGAGCAATTTGTCATACTAGCAGTGCTATTTGCAGCTGATTTTCCTTCAAATGCAATGCAAGTACATAATAATAAATTATCGATTCTCCAAAAAGCTTGAGCTTTTATAAAATGGTGAATTTTATGCTTTAATCAAAATTTTGACACTTTTCCTCATATGCGAGCCTAGACTCCCCTTTAACTATTAAATGGGAGGTAAACTAGAGATAGGGTTCAAAAGTTAGCCTTCTAAAAAATGATGAATTTAATCATTTAACTATGATTCTAACACAAATAAAGCCATGAAGTTTTTCAATTACATACTTACGGATATCACAAACAAAATGACACAATTTTTATCTCCTAATACAGATAATCCATATCAGATTCATAGAATCCATATCCAATCCTAAAACACTACTTCACTTCACAATACAACTTCAATTTCCTATATTCTGACAACATAACACACCAAATTTCAAAACAAAATGAACTGAACATTATATATATAGTATCTGCATTGCTCTCTAATAAGAACTTTCTAAACTATAAAATCAAAACCTGATTATGGACATAGCATTTCAAATTCATGAACAAAAACCACAAAAGTTCAAAATACTCAAAGTGAATAACAAAGTATGGAAAAAATTCGAGTCCAAGCAAAAACAAACTGATCAAAAATAAGCTTTTAAAACTACGAAATTGAGAGAAATAGAAAAAATACCTAATCAAAGGGTTTGGATAGGGAATAGTGTGAATATCTGAATGTAGTAGTACCAGCTTGGTGAATTCAATTCGATGGTGATGATCTTGATGAGGAAATCAATAGAGAGAGAGAGAGAGAGAGAGAGAGAGAGAGAGAGAGAGAGAGAGAGAGAGAGAGCGCGCGAGAAGGATAATAAAAAAAAAAAAAAGGCTAAATGCAAAACTGAACCTCTAAGTTTCAACTTTTTTTCATTTCGGTGCTCTAAGTTTCAGTTTTGTCATTTTAGTCCTCTAAGTTTCAAATTTTGTCAATTCAGTCCTCCATTACCCGTCAGTTTAGTGCTATTGTTAACTAAACCAAAACGACGTCGTTTTGGTGTTTTTTTTAACTTCTTAATTTTACTAAAATACTTTAATTTTAAAAAAAAAAGAATCTAATGAGAATGATGTCATTCCCCTGCCTCTGAAAACCAAAAACATCACTGAAAACCGAAAACATCACCAATATAACTGATACTTTCTCACATGGAGAGTAATCATTGAATGATATCCCAAAAACCAAAACCAAAACTGCATAATTAAACCAAAACCATCACCGATAATTAAACCAAAACTGCATAATTACTGATATTAAACATCACCGATATTAAACCAAAACCATTTAATTAATTTTATAGATCTATTTGAAAACCAAAAACATCACTAATACATACATATATATATATATATATATATATATGACCACGACGATGACGATCAAGACGACAAAGGAGCTGAAGATGACTCCATGGCGTCCTCCGCCTCCGCATTCGCCTCCGCCATTCACAGAGCTTCCACGTCCCCCATAGATTTCGTCCAGAGATCGAAAAGGACAACGCTAGTAGAACCCGCCGCACTATCCTTCCTAGCCCCGATTTTCAACACCTCTATATCGAGCAACTTTATCTCTTCCACCAAATCATCCATCCCCATGCTCTTCTCTCTCAGTCTAAATCTCGCAGTCTCTCTCTCTTTCCCAAAATTTCTTAGCTAGTCGTATTGTTAGGGATAGTCGGATAGGGTATTAGTGATGTTTTTGATTTTAGGCAGGGGAACATCGTCGTTCCCTTTAGATTTTTTTTTTTTTTTTTTTTTTAATTAAAGTATTTTAGTAAAATTAAGAAATTAAAAAAATAAAAAATAAAAAAAACCAAAACGACGTCGTTTTAGTTTAATTAACAGCAGTTCTTAACTGAAGGGTAACGAAGGACTGAATTGACAAAATTTGAAACTTAAAGGACTTAAATGACAAAATTAAAACATAGAGGTCTAAAATGACAAAAGCTGAAACTTAGAGGGTCAGTTTTGCATTTGGACCTAAAAAAAATTAATTGTAAAAAACAATGTAGAATCTATAGAAGTTACATGTTTTTATCTTCAACCTTTTTTAACTGTTGATAAAATATTTAATTTTTTTTTTTTCACATTTATCTGATGTTGATATAACTTCTCCCTATATATTTATTTTTTTAACACTTATTTCAACAGTTATGTCAATTGTGAATTTTTTTTTAACACATGTTTCAACAGTTACACCAACTGTGGAAATAAATATGTGAATTTCTTTACTTTATTCAACAGTTATGTATAACTGTAGAAGTTGAAGGTTTTTATTAACATTTTATAGTGACCGTAGATAAAAATATGTTGAAAAAACTCAAGTTTGTTGTAGTGTACATTAGTGCTTGTGATTAAGTGATGCATGTGGTATTTCTAAAATTATCTTATAGAACATGTGTATAATATATATCTTAGATATGTATAATCTATTTTTGTGGATTCTACTTACATGTGAAAAAGAGTTTTGCATATAATTTTGGTTGAGTATAAAAATGCAATTACTTAGATATAATTTGTTTTTCAACTTTTGGTTGTTTAGCTACTTTAGAGCATCCACATCAGTGGAGCTAAATAGCTATATTGGTATTTTTTTACTCCTCTAACATCAAAAAGCATGCTCCAGCAGTGGAGCTAAAGCTTTTTTTTTTTTAGCTAATTGCTACAGTGCACATCTATGGATAGATGTGCACTGTTCATAAGAGCTAAACAAAAAAACAATATTTTATTCCCGGCCGGAGTAAAATAATAAAAATGGTGCCTCTCTCTCTCTCTCTCTCTCTCTCTCTCTCTCTCTCTCTCTCTCTCAGTCCCTCCCACCTCTATGTCTCAAAGTCTCCAACCCACACCCCTGCCGCCCTCAACGTCACCGCCAAAGCCCCAAGCCCCAAGCCGCCGGCCTCAACATCACTGACCCAAGCCCCAAGCTGCCTCCGCCCAGTCCTCCATCTCAATGCTCACCAGACGCCGATCAGACCCATTCGCCTCAGGCCCACATCTCTTCCGCCTCAGACCCATGCCGACACTGTCTCTTCCACCATCTCACCACCACACACACCCCAACAATCAAAAAAAAAAAAAAAATCAGCAACCTCTCCAACACCATACACACACCTCCACCACCTCCAACACACAAAAACCCATAAATCCACCATGAACCACCACCATCAACAACCAAAATAACCCCAAAACCCATTAAATCCACACCACCATCAACACAACCAAAACCAAAACCAACACCATCAACCTACTACCACCAATCACCAAACCCATCTCAAAAATAGAAGGAAAAAAAAAAAAAAAAACCATTGATGAGCAAACCCACCACCACTACCGATCTACACGGACCTAGACCCATTCCACGGACCCAAACACCCGAACCCAAACCACAAAAAGAGCTAGAGAATTTATGGAATCAAGTAGAAAATGAAAAAAAAAAAAAAAAAAAAAAAAAGAAGAGAGAGGAGAAAACGAGAGAGCTGCAGGCAGAAAGAAAGATTGAGGGAGGTATTGGAGAAAGGGGAAAGTAAAGAAAAAAAAAAAAAAAAAAGTGTGGATAGAATCCTATGGCTACGTGTGTGGTGGACAAAATGCAAGAGGAAAAAAAAAAAAAAAGTATGGATGAAAGAAAGGAAAAGAATAAGAAATGACAATTTAAAAATATTTTCACAATATTTTCACAATAAATTTTAAGTAATTAGCTAATATTGGTGAATAAAAATATAATTTCAGTGGCGGGATCAAATTAGAATTAGTAACAATTTTTCATATAAGATTTTGTTATGATTCTCGTGAAAGTATTGCAAAAAATATTGTGGATGTAACATTTTTTTTAAAAAAAATATAATTCTTGAGAATGAATAGAAGAAGAAGAAAAAATAAAGATTGTTGTGGCAGTGGCAGCGGCGGCAATGGTAGTGGCGGTGGTAGCAATTGCGGTGGCAGCAGCGGTAGTGGCAGCGGTTGTGGTTGCAGTTGTGGGTGGTTGTAATTGTTGTTTATTGTAGTGAATATATTATTTTATTGTATTTGATATATTATTTTATTGTAGTAGATATATTATTTTATTGTGATGTTTATATTATTTTATTGTGTTGAAAGCTAAAATAGATCCACTGCTGCAGCATGTTTTGCAAAGTGAGTAGGTAAAATAGATAAAGTAACTTTTTTGTGGAGCTAAAAAGCTAAATTTTTAGCTCCACTGCTGTGGATGCTCTTACAAGTTTACATTGAAGTTTACCACCACTTTTGAGCCGAAAACGGCTTAGACGTATTGCCTTTTTTTAAATTATAAAATTAAAAAAAATTAATTTTGATACAAAACAAATTACAAGAGATCGCCAGCTAAAACTGTAGCAACCGATTAGCGATACATGACAAGACGTATCTGACCATCAAAACTACATCCCCCCACCCACTTCTTTGTTTTCTCTTTTAAACGCTTGCATAAAAAATTTATTGTTCTTCCTTTTTTTTTTTTTTCCTAGTTTGTTTAGGAAGCTAAGAACTCTGTATTTTTTTCATATAATAGTGTCATAAAGAAAGTCTTATATGCGCTAGAGCAACCACACCAGCTTGTGGATAGTCTTTTAAAATACAAAAAGTGCTCAATTTTGCACATTTTAACCCAAAATAAAAATGTCTAAATATACATAATGGTCTTGTAAATGAACAGTAACCGTGCATATATACACGATTACTATTCACTATGTAAATAATTTTTTTATTCTTTTTTTCTCTCTTCTCACTCTCTTTTTCTCATTTCCTTTCTCACCTCACTCTCACAGTTACTATTCACAGTGTTAAAGAAATGAATATTTTATTTGAATAACTGTGTATAATAGACAAACTGATGTGGGTGTTTTGTAAAAATAGGTGTGTAAAATAGAAAAAGTAGGTTTTAGATGTGCAAAATGGAAAAAATTTTGCACATACTAATGTAGATGCTCTAAAAGGCTTGTAATTCAATTGATATCTTTGTATTTTTAACATAAATATCCAAAATTTAAATTTTCTTTCCTTAACTATCAAATTATTAACAAAAAAAAAAAATCTTGCATGCACCAATTGTCACATCATATGACTATATTTTTCAATCAATAATTAACTTCATCTTCATCTTTCTTCCTCTTACAAAGAGAATAAAATAAAATAAAAAAAAAAAAACTTCATCTTTTACCATAAAACCATACAAGTTTTTATCCAAGTTTTATAATGTGTAAAAGAAACAAATCAAGTCATTTTATAACGTGATTCATACCTCCCCTTTTCATACATAAAAATAAAATATAAATATATAAAATAAAATAAAAAATTTTAAAAAAGGCCTCCTTGATTCTTACGTTCTTGTATGTTTAGCAGGTTTTGATCAAATAGTTAACACAATACCAATTTCTCTTTCGTCCATTCAGATTTTCTTTTCGTTGGCCAGATACATGTATCTATTAATAGTCTATGAGTGTGTCCATTATTACTGCCATTCTCGGTTCCATAGAGTTTGTTGCAACTTGCAATGGATTTTTACCTATCTAACTTTTGTTTTCAAACTACAAATTAATCCTCTCTTAGTTCTCTTTTCTAATGTTTGTGATGGCAGTTTCATCGGTTGTTGATGGAATCTATTAGAAATATATGATTAAATGATTAAATTTACCATATCTCAATAGCTTAAGCTTTTGGGACAGTCGATAATTTAACATTGTATCAGAGCATGAGATCCTGAATTTGATCATTATCTCTTCTACTCTACCTCCCATTTAAATTCTCACGTGTTGGGTCTCACCTATTAAAAGGTAGTTTCGACCCACACGTGAGGGGAAGTGTTAAAAATATGTGATTAAATGATTAAATTTATTATATCCTAATAGCTTAAACTTTTGGGACAATTGGTAATTTAACAGAATCCAGGTAGCCACACCAGCAATAACAGAAGGTACTCTCTTGTGACCATGCGGCACATCATAATTCTTTTATACTAGCAAAAAAATAAAAAGAAAAAAATAAGTGAATGAAACAACTTATAATTACGATTCCATATTGAAAATGTTTTAAACCAGTTGTGTAAGAAAGTAAGACGAAGGAAGGAGAAGTAGTGTGAACACACACACACACACAGAGAAAAGATGAAGAACTTTCTCTAATTGATACAATGAATGAATCTATACATAATTAGAGCTTTATACAATTACATCTAAGCTAGGAACCAAAACCCCCAAAACAGAGCATAACTGATTATACCAAATTATAAGGGAAGCAGTAACTACATGTGCAAAGATTAGTTACAACACATGTGATACAACTAAATATAATTAACACCTAAACTACTTGTAGTTTAGCTACTAATCTAATCATCTTGGAGCTTCAGCTATCCTTGTGTCGTTTTATCCTTCTTGCCTTTCTTCCTATTCTCTGTTCTCTGATCCTTGGCTGTTTGATACTCCCCCTCAAGATGAGATTCAGTGATGTGTATAGTCAATATACTCATCTTGGAAAGTAAGGACCTCAACTGTTGACTACTAAGTGCTTTGGTAAACAAGTCTGCTAGCTGTGTATGTGTAGAAGTAAAGAACAATTGTATCACCTTTTCTTGTACCTTATCTCTAACCAAATGACAATCCACTTCAATATGCTTTTTCCTTTCATGAAAGACAGGATTCTCACCATTATAAATTATTGCCTGATTGTCACAGAAAAGCAAACCAAGTTGTGGGTGATGAACTTCTAAATCTTTCAATAGAGCTAGCAACCAAGTCATCTCATAAACGATTAAAGCCATTGCTCTATACTCAACTTTAGCTAAGGATATAGAAACTATAGATTGTTTCTTAGACTTCCATGAGACCAATGAATCTCCTTAGAACACACAAAACCCTGTAGTGGATCTTCTAGTGTCTACACAAGATGCCCAATCTGAATCTGTGTAAGCTTTCAAATGCAAGTCTGATTTTGATGATAGGAGAATGCCTTGACTAGGACACCCTTTAATGTACTGCAATTTTTTGTAGGCTGCATCAAGATGTGGTTTTCTAGGCTTGGCCATGAATTGACTTAGTTTGTGGACTAGATATGTAATGTCTAGTCATGTTATAGTCAAATATAGCAACCTTCCAACTAGCCTTCTATAAACACCAAGATCAGGCAATAAATCTCTGTGATACTTGCTTAATTTCAAGTTCTATTCTGTTAGCACTTTGCTAGGCTTACAACCTGTCATACCAGCATCTTTAAGAACCCCTAATGCATACTTTCTTTGGCACAATGAAATCCCCTTTTTTGATCTAGCCACCTCAAGACCAAGAAAATATTTCAAATTACCAAAATCTTTCAACTTAAATTCATGATTCAAAGAACTCTTGAGGTTTTCAACTGCTTGAACATCATTACTTGCAATAAGAATGTCATCAACATAAACTAGCAATGCTATAAAAGTCTAGTTAAACTTCTTAGTGAACAAAGAGTAATCAGATTTTGACTGCTTGAATCCATACTTCAAAATGGTTGTGGAAAACTTGGAGTACCACTGTCTTGATGCTTGAGGCCATACAAAGATTTTTTAAGTTTGCAAACTAGGTTCTCCCCCTTGTTGTGAAAGCCTTGAGGCAATTGCACATACACCTCTTCATGGAGGTCACCATTAAGAAATGCATTGTTCACATCAAGTTGAACCAAATGTCAAACTCTCACAGCAGAAATAGCAAGCAAAGTCTTGACAGTAGTCAGTTTTGCAACAAGAGAAAAAGTGTCAGTGAAATCTAAGCCTACCTATTGAGTGAAACCCTTGGCAACAAGCCTAGCCTTGTATCTATCCAAGGAGCCATCAGCATTATATTTAACCCTATAAACCCATTTACAACAATAGCCCTTTTATGAGAAGGTAATGGAGTAATAATCCAACTTTGATTTGCTTCCAAAGCAGCAATTTCAGATGCCATAGCATCCTGCCAGTTAGGATCTTGTACTGCCTCATGGTAAGATGTAGGCTCACAAATGGCAAAAATGAGAGAACAAAAATGGGCATAATTGGGAGACAATTTAGAGGAATCAAGGTAAGTGGATAAGGGATAGTGTATACTTGACTTGTTGGCAGGAAGAGAAGAAGCAAGTTTATCACAAACAATGGAGCTGCACTTATAATCCTGCAAGTATGGAGGTGGTTTAGACACCCTAGAAGACTTCCTCAAAGGAGCAGGTGGTATAATATTGGAAGGAGGAGCAGATGGGATAGATGGAGATGGATTGAGGGTTGCAGAATCCTCAACAGGTAACACAGAATTGGAAGAATCAGCTAAAGGAATATTAGGACTAGAAGGAATGTCAAGATTAGAAGTACTAACAGGATTGTGAACTTGAGGAAGGGAAGCAAAATGAGGGTTTGAAGTAGGAAAATCAAGCAAAGAAGCAGGTGGTTGAGCCACTGAAGGGAAAAGATGAGGTAATGGTATGCTAGTGGGAGGTGAGAAAGAATGAGAATGTGAAATAAAAGGAAACACAGTTTCAAGGAAATGGACATCCCTAGAGACAAAAATATTTTGGTAGTTAAATCAAGTAACTTGTAACCTTTAACACCAAAGGGGAAACCAAGAAAAAACACAAGAAGAGGGATCTTGGTTCAAATTTAGACCTGTTATGAGACAAAGTGGGTGCAAAACAAAGGCAACCAAAGACTTTCAAATGAGCATAAGAAGGAGGTTTGCCATAGAGTTTTTCAAATGGAGTTTTGTGGTTTAAGATCTTAGAAGGAAAGCTATTAATTATGTGGACATCAGTTAACACACAGTCACTCCAATAAGAAATAGGAACATTAGATTGAAACTTCAATGCTCTTGCAATGCTTAAAATGTGCTGGTGTTTCTTCTCCACAACTGAGTTTTGTTGTGGAGTGGCAACACATGAATATTGGTGAATAATGCCATGTTTAGCATAAAAATCCTTTAAGAAGAATTTAGGAGCATTGCCAGTTCTAATGATCTTAATGATGCTATGAAATTGTGTGTTAATCATGGTATAAAATAAAATCAGCAAAGCTCTAGTGTCAAATTTTGATTTCATAAGGTAAACCCAAGTGGATCTTGTGGCATCATCCACAATGGTAAGGAAGTATTTGAAACCATCATGAGTGAACCTAGCAAATGGTACCTAAAAATCACAATGGATCAAATCAAAAGCATTATCTGAAACATGATTAAAAGAAGGAAAAGGAAGTCGTTTCTGTTTTGCTATTGGACAAAGAACACAATTTTTATTACTATGAAAAGTATGTACATCAAGAAGATAACTGTGTAAAGCATGAAGCTTATTATCAGATACATGGCCTAACCTCATATGCCAAAGATATGGCTTAGTAACACGAGGATTTGACACAGAATCTGACACAGAATTAACAAAAGATTGAAAATAGACTAAAGAATTGAAGAAGCTTCTAAAATAGGCTTGCAAGATGATGTAAAGTGCAGCAAGTACAAATTGTCATGCAATTCACCCACTCCAATCATTCTCCAACAAGTGAGGTTCTGTATGAAACATAAATTGGAGAGAAAAATAAGACAACATGATAGAGTTTTGGTTAATTAGCTAACTGATATCAGATTGAAAGTGAAAGAGGGAACACATAGTACATTTTCAAGAATCAAAGTTGAAGTAACTTGGATTGTACCTATATGTGTAACAACGACCTTTTCACCATTAGGCAATTGAACAACTGTTGAAATGGAACTAGTGATATGTGTAAACAAAGATAAAGAATGGACTATATGGTCTATAGCCCCAGTGTCAAGAACCCAAACATCATTACCATAAGCAATTTTATTGGCAAGATTAACAGCAAAAACTGAATGATGCAAGTTTAAGGAAACAGAATCTAACCAAGAATTACACACATTACCTAAAAGGGCAGAATTGGCTGAGTGTAAGGCATCATTAGAACCACCAGATGTGGAAGCATGAGAGCTAAGCATTGAAATTAGTTGCTGATACTGCTCTGAAGTGAAAAGAAAAGAATTAACCTGTTGAACATCATAATTGCCTTGATCACCTTCAACCAAGACTTGATTGGCCATAGCCACTCTACCTTTCTACTTGTAACCAGGTGGAAACCTATTAGTTTGTAGCATTTCTCCATAACATGACCAACCTTCCCACAATGACTACACATAGGCTTCCCTTTAGCATTGTTTCCTTTGACATTCTTGCTATTGTTGCCTAGAAATGAATTTCCTTGGTTGAACCCTTTATTCTTGACTGCAAGAGCAGTTTATTCAAATGAAGGAGAAACAATAAAACCCAAACACATTTGCCTTTCCTATTGAATCACTAAGGAAAATGCCTTATCAATGGAAGGACTAGGCTCCATCATGAGGATTTGTGTTCTGACTTGAGAGTAAGAATTATTCAAGCCATTGAGGAATTGCGTGAGAGAATCTTGATGTTGAAAGGCTGTGATTTTATCATTCACACCACAGGTGCACTTACCACATGAACAACATGATAAAGGCTTGAAATTCAATAACTGATCCTAAGCAGCTTGAAGATCAGTGAAAAGACTTGTTACTTTAGCAGCACCTTGCATCATAGTTGAGATTTGCTTCTGAAGCTGAGAGATTCTTGATCCATTGGCTTTAGAAAATCGTTTCTTAAGAGTATTCCACACCTCAAATGCTGTGTCTTTGTAGATCACACTAGCAGTGAGGTAAGGAGAAACTGAATTCAAGATCCAAGAAGAGATCATTGAATTGCACTTAGACCAAGCTTGCTTCTCGAGTGGTGTGATTGCTATTGAAGCATTGATAGAACCATCAACAAAGCCAAGCTTGCTTTTGACATCCAAAGTCATTCTCATTGCTTTGGCCCAAGTAAGGTAGTTATCCTTAGTTAATGGTTGAGTAACCAGAATTGCACCTGGTGTTTCACCATGATGCAAGAAAAATAGACTTCTTGGATCTTCCATTAGAGACAGTTCTCGCTAAGAAGAGGAAGATGAATCAGTCTGAGTATTTGACGCCATTGATGAAAGCTCGAGCTTTGATACCATGTAAGAAAGTAAGACGAAGGAAGGAGAAGAAGTGTGAACACGGAGAGAGAGAAATTGAGAGAGAAAAGATGAAGAACTTTCTCTAATTGATACAATGAATAAATCTGTACAAAATTAGAGCTTTATACAATTACATCTAAGCTAGGAACCAAAACCCCCAAAACAAAGCATAACTGATTATACCAAATTATAAGGGAAGCAGTTACTACACATGCAAGGATTAGTTACAACACGTATGATACAACTGAATATAATTAACACCTAAACTACTTGTAGTCACTACAAAAAACGCGCGCTATAGCCGCGTTTTTTAGCCGCATTTATAAAAAAAAGCGGCTATATCTGACCTATAGCCGCATTTAAAAGAAACGCGGCTATAGACCAAACCTATAGCCCCGTTTCCTAGAAATGTGGCTTCAGACCCAACCTATAGCTGCGTTTTGTTAAACGCGGCCATAGGTTAGGTCTAAAGCCGCGTTTCTAGTGCCTTGAGCTGCGTTTTATGCCCGGACTATAGCCGCGTTTATCAAAACGCGGCTATAGGTCCAGACAAAAATTTTTTTTAATAGGGTGCTATGTACAGTAGAACAATTTTTTTTTTTTTATAAGGGAGGGTTATAGTCGCGTTTCACAAAAACGCAGCTATAGGTCCAGTGAAATAATATATATATTTTAAAAAGATAACTTGTATATCCAAATAAATTTCTTTTTTTTTTTTTACATAAGGGGGGGCTATAGCCGCGTTTTCAAAAACGCGGCTATAGGTCCAGTTAAATAATATATATTTTAAAAAGATTACCTGTGCATCCGAATAAATTATTATTTTTTTATAAGGGAGGGGCTATAGCCGCGTTTCTGAAAACGCGGCTATAGGTCCAGTCAAATAATATATATATTTTTTTATAAGGATGACCTGTGCATCCGAATAAATTTTTTTAGTATAAGGGAGGGGCTATAGCCGCGTTTTCAAAAACGCGGCTATAGGTAACACCAATAAAAAAGCCCAGAACCCACTTTCCCACCTACCCCCACTCTTATCTTTTCTTTCTTTGGTCATTGTCTGCTTTCCTGGGTTCTTTCTTTCTTTCTTCTCTGCAAGTCACGCCAAACTCCTTTCTTTCTCTTTTTTTTTTTCCCTTCTTCACTCCAACATAGCTCTTTTTTTTTTCTTTGTTTCTTTGCTGCTGCTTCTTCTATTCTTTTTTTCTCTCTTTCCTTCTTTTTTTCTCTCGTTCCTTCTTTTTTTCTTTCAACACAACGCACACTCCTCTCACCGGTACACTCCACACCACCAAATACTTCATTTTTCAAGCAAGGGTCACTAGAAAACTTCATAAGAAAAGCTAAAGGCTCACTCATCTCTACTATTTGAGGTAAAAATTCTCTAATTTTTTTATGGGTATTATACTTTTTCTAGAAGTTATTTTTACTATTGTGTTGCTGATATTGTGCTTATGTTTAAATAGGTTTGTGTTATTGAGCTTTTGTGTTCTTTGAATGGATTTAGTGTTAAATTTGGGTTGGTTTTGTTTAAATTTGGAGCACGTTGCATTTGTACTATTAGTATATTGTGTTTGATTTTGAATTTTCTGGGTGTGTTTGATTTTAAACTTTTTGGGTTTGTGTTTGATTTTGAATTTTTTGGGTTTGTGTTTAATTTAAAAATTCTTTTTGTTTGAATTTTGAATTTTTCGGGGAAAAAAAAACCCAGAAAATTATTTTTGTTAAAAACAAAAAGCTGAATTTATGAATTTTTTGGGGAAAAAAAACCCCAGTAAATTTTTTTTTTGTTTTTAAAAAGACCTATAGCCGCGGTTTAAACGCAGCTCAGGTCTGGTCTGTAGCCGCGTTTTTTAAAAACGCGGCTATAGACTTGAAGCCTATAGCCGTGGTTCAAAAACGCGGCTTCAGGTCTGGTCTGTAGCCGCGTTTTTAAAAACGTGGCTATAGACCCGCAGGGTCTGTTGCTGCGTCGCTTAGGCCGGGGTTGTAAACGCGGCCATAGAAAACGCGGCTTCAGGTCTATAGCCGCGTTTTCGGTGTCTATAGCCGCGTTTTTGAAACGCGGCTATAGACCCCGTTTTTTGTAGTGAGTTTAGCTACTGATCTAATCCTCTTGGAGCTTCAGCTATCCTTGTGTTGTTCTATCCTTCTTGCCTTTCTTCCTATTCTCTGTTCTCTGATCCTTGACTGTCGGATATGTTGGAAGAGAGAGAGAGAGAGAGAGCCATATAGAAGCCAAAAATAAAGATGATTTTAGATTCCACTTAGGCAGGCAGTAATTTTGGCAAATAATGAGCCGCTGCACATTAATACAAACTGCCCTTCTGATTACTATTTCATGAGCAACAGTTTATTAATAGCTAGTAATTTTGTGTTGTATACAGAGATGATTGTTTGGATATCAGTAGTTATCTTGATCATCCTATTCATGGTTCAAAGATTTGGAACTGATAAAGTGGGGCATAGTTTTGCTCCAATACTTTGCATATGGTTTGCCTTCATTACTGGCATTGGCCTCTACAATTTTATTAAATTTGATCCAACTGTTATTAAAACCCTAAACCCAAAGTACGCCATAGATTATTTTCAAAGGAACAAAAAAGATGCTTGGATTTCCCTTGGTGGTGTGTAATGTTACTTGTCAAAATATGCAGGAACTGAGGCTTTATTTGCTGATTTGGGTCACTTCACAGCTCTATCCATTCAAATTAGCATGTGCTTTGTGACCTATCCGGCTCTCCTTTTGGCATGCATAGGACAAGCCTCCTTCCTCCGAAAGCACAGTGATCTTATTGCTAATACCTTTTACAAGTCTATACCAGGTAAACCATACATGTCCATTCGCATTCTCTCTCTCTCTCTCTCTCTCTCTCTCTCTCTCTCTCTCTCTCTCTCTCTCTCTCTTGGCCTTCAATACTTGTTCACATGGTTCTTAAAATATGATGCAGAATCTCTATTTTGGCCTATGTTTGTGGTGGCTGTATTAGCATCTATCATAGCAAGCCAATCCATAATTACTGGGACTTTCTCTATACTCCAACAATCTCTCTCATTAGGGTGTTTTCCTCGCGGGTGAAAGTAGTTCATACATCAGCTAAGTATGAAGGACAAGTTTATGTGACTGAAGCCAATTACCTTCTTATGCTGGCTTGTGTAGCTATCACTTTGGGTTTTAGGACCACAACTAACATTGGCAACGCCTTTTGTAATCCCCATATATCTACATATTCTTTTAGCCTTTCTTTAATCTAAGCTATGCATCCACAATGGCATTGAATGTCAAAATGGTCAAAAATGGGGAAATTTTAAATCTAGCTAGGAACATAACATTTTTCACAATTTTTTTTTAGAATTATTAAAATTTCCCATTGTGATTGGTACATAATAAAATGATGTCAATGGTGGACTAAAAGCTTTGTTACTCTAGTTACAACAATTCATGTCAACCATTATAAAAATAAAATAAAATAAAATCTGTTAAAAACCCTATTCAAAATAATAATAATAACTACCATAAAGCGTTATTGAGTTTTTCCAACTCATTACTTACCCTTTGACATTTTCTAAGATTCAAACAGAGTATATATAAAAGATGTTAAACTCACACCAATTATGTTCATTGTCACATTAGTTTGAAAATTTTTGTAATAAAATTAATAGTAATTTTAGCATTTTTTTAAAAAATAAAAGATATATATTGCAACTAATAATGAGTTGTTATTGTCTACAGGGTTAGCAGTGGTTTTTGTAATGGTCCTCACATCATTTTTTCTAGTTCTAGTAATGATCTTGATATGGAAACCCCACGTACTTCTTGTTATTTCCTACGTTCTTACCATTGGCAGCGTGGAGCTTATCTTTTTAAGTTCAGTCTTCTACAAATTTGACCAAGGAGGATATCTTCCCCTGGCCTTTGCTGCAATCCTAATGACCTTAATGTATGTTTGGAACAATGTGTTCCAAAAAAAAAAAACTATTATGAGCTTGAGCATAAAATTTCTATGGAGAAGTTAAAGGAAATAGTTGCTGACAACAGCTTTTGTCGAATTCCTGGGCTAGCCATGGTCTACTCAGAATTTGTTCAAGGCATTCCTCCAATCTTCAAACACTGTGGAAAATGTACCAGCATTGCATTCAGTCCTTGTTTTCATCACCATCAAATCATTGCCAGCAAGGTTCAGCTGGAAGAGCGTTTCCAATTTCATCGAGTAGAGCCTAAGGAACATAATATCTTTCGTTGTGTTGTGAGATTGGAATACACTGATGTGCATATGTGCATAATGAGAAAGAGCCATTTGAGAAGATTTTGATAGAAAGATTGAAGAAGTTCATTAGAGATGATTTTTGGTTGTTTCAGAATATTGGTGAGAATCATGGTGAAATACTTGATGATGGGTTGGTAAACAAAAAGAATGAAAATGAGGATGTGAGGGAAGTTGAAGAAGATAAGCAAAAAGAGGCAGTGGAGAGAGAGATGGAGGTAGTGGACAAAGCATGTCATGCAGGTATAGTTCACTTAATTGGTGAGACTGAAGTGATTGCTAATAAAGAATCCAATACAAGCAAGAGAATTATGATAGATTATGCTTACAATTTCTTAAAAGAAAAATTTGGGAGGGAGTGACAAAATATTTGATATTCCTCACAAGCGTATGATGAAAGTAGGCATGACTTACGAGCTTTGTTGAAGGTGAAATTAAGGTGTCAACATTGTGGGCATAACTTTCGGGATTTAAAGAACAATGTGAAGGCGAGTGTGCATGTCACATGCGCAAATATCGCTATATTTATATAGTACAAATTGTTGTCAACCAGAACCTCATTAATCTTCTTTTAGGATAAAACCTTTTGCTCATAATAACCTACAAACTAAATACTCGTACATTTTGTGCTTATATGTAAAAGTTTCTTCTTCTCAAAACAAAAACAAAACAAAAAAAGGTAAAAGTTTCTTGTTGAAAGCTCAAGCCTGTTCTTACAAGTTAGAACAACATAAATTTAATATCACTACAATTCAAAAATTGAGAGAGGAATGTATTTATATGTGTAATTATATGATAAGATAATATATTCTTGATATTCACTATTATAAGGACAAATTTTTTTCTCCTAACTACTTTGGAGATATATAATTCTTCAAACTCTTTCTCTATCTTTTAATTGTGTACAGTTTTTAAACCCCTTAAAACACAACCAGATTAACCTAATTATTTAGTCAAGTGATTAACTTAGGTAAATTATGCAGATCTAGGTTAACACATATAAATCATATCATTGATAAGTACGGAAAATAAATAACACAACGAATATGATAACCCAGAAAAACCAAACCGGTAAAAACTTGGGGAGGATTTAACCTAGTTATCCTCAAGATAAAACAAATCCACTATGAAAAAATTGAAGTTTATACAATAGCGACTTAGACCACTAACATCCTATTGCTACCTCGAGTAGGAAACTTACTACTACGACCACATGACAGCTCCGAGTCCACGGACTACTTCTTTCTTAGATTCCCAGCAAGCACACGCACTCCTGCTTGTATATCTTTAAACTCTTGAATCTGCAACTGAATTGATCACCAAGCTCTTGACATCAATCTAGACCTTGATAACCCTAAGTGTATGTGAAGGCAAACACCTCTAGATCTCACAAGAAATTCACACACATAGCATAAAGAGCAACCTAAAAACGTGGCTAAAGTTTTCCCTTTTATACTTAAGACAAAACATAAAACCCTACACGTAAAACGGGCTTGGGCTGACTTGGAAAATTCTGCAGAAAAACAATCTGCACGAGTTTCGATCGATCAAGTCTAATTTTCGATCAATCGAGCCAAGAAAATTTACACAGTAAACCCTGCAGTACACTCGATTCCAACTTTACACTTAAACATACTTTGAGCAAGACTAAAACTAGGATAAACGTTTTGATCATGGTTTGCCAACATTACAAATTGAAATTCTAATACATTTAAACATAAAGTCTTAGAACCCGACAAATTAGATATGAATTCTGACAAATTTACTATTAAATTGCATTTTCTTATTAATTATATCATCTCCGCTTGCAAAATTTAAAAAAGATCAAAGATATATAAATAGTTATTTCATCAATCAAATGTTTAAATTTTAAGTTTTTGTTGTCTTAAATAATGCATAAAAAATAAGTTATGGATGAATAGTAATTAACATCCAATTTTGAACAAAATTTAACATGTATACTAAAAACATTTTAAAAAAAATACATTTAATTCAACTACTTATAATCCGTGCTTACGCACGTACGGAAACATTGAACTATAATAGAAAAGGAAAATTTGAATAATTGTGTCAATATTTTTGTAGGATTATTATTATTATTATTATTATTATTATTATTATTATTATTATTATTATTATTATTATTGTTGATAAAATATTGATTAATATTGTTACTGTTGTTAATATTCGAATAACAAATATGAGACCTAACTTATATTTCATCAATCTTTCACTACTATACAGATCTACGTATACAAAAATAAGATAAACATAAATTTGCTACTATACAAATCTATTTATTCCAAAATAAAAGAAACAAAAAAAAAAAAAAAAAAAAAATCAAAGCCGATGGATCTTACTCCATAGACTTCTTCACTCCAAAAATATTAGACTTCTTCAGTCTTCACTCCAAAAAGATTAGTAACGACTACTTCTTTTACTCCTTTCGGGTTTGTCTTTGGAGTACTCTCAAATAAAAATGTTAATGCAACAGAGTGAATAAATGCATCCTTTAAATATACAAAGAATTCTACCACTTTTTCAGCAATATATTGAAAAAAATTTGTCAACCCATTACAATAATATATTTATTTGAAATATAACAATGGAAATTGCTCCAGAGCTGCAATTTTGTGGGTCCTTCATCTTATTTGCTTATAAATATCCTCATCACATATTGTGAACCCACACATCCACATGCACCTCTCTTTCTCTCTTAGCTCGTATACGTGATTTCTTGTGGATTATTGCAGAAATGTCTGATCATATGGTAGAAGACAGCACTGAAGTAAAGAAGGAAGATTCTCAGAAGCTCAACGAGGAGAAACTGTCATTCCAAAAGTTGAGTGTACATGACTCCTTCGACATCGAATCTAGCGACTTTCCTAGTCGTCCTCACGGCCATGACTCTAAGATCGGCTATATTAGCAACTCACCCACATTTTTTACCCCACAAAGTTAATTGATCTTAAAAGTTTAATGTTCAAGTTAATATTGGCTTTTTAACTCTTTATTATGGTGTAATTAATTTATGCATAATTTTAAATTTTTAAAAAATTTAAATTTAAATATTTTATATATAAGGGGATAATTGATTTATCATCTTGATACTTTGTCAACAAAAATGAATTGATCTTGAAACCTCAAAATTTTTTTTTTTTTTTGAGAGAGAGAGTTTCAAACCTATAGCGTCCGCTCCTGATAATAGCTCTTTATCATCAGACCAAAACACCAATCAGTTTTTAGTGTAGGCGGGAATTGAACCACAGATTTCTTATACAACCATCAAAGACTTTACCAGTTGAGCTAACTGAAACCCACTGAAACCTCAAAATTTTAAAATACAACAATTTTGTACTTTTTGGTCATTTATTGTATATGTTTTATTAATGGAAAGTTGAAGCACCTCATAGTTTTTTTTTTTTATATACACGATAGAAATTATATTCTAGCATAATTTAAGTATATATGCGTGTGAACTTTCTTTTTGAAGACTTCAACCTCAGTCTTTACTTCCACACACCCCACAAGCACTTATATTTGTAGAGTGATTATCGCGCTAAGGAGAAGCATCTCATAGTTAAGTGACTAAGATTCATGATGAGGAATCAAAAATTCAAGCAAGAAATTAATGCAAGTTAGGTCTATAGACAAAACTGTTGCCTTTTTTAAATTGAAATAACTGAATTCGAAGGGATTAAAACAGTACAAACCCCTATTTAAGGGAACCAAAATGCAATTTACCCATTTCACTAGAATTTTCATAGTTAATTATCTTTTAATCTTTATATGTAAGACTATATATTTTTATTTTTCAATTGACCCAACTGGTCTTTTCTTTTTGCTGAATAATTGACCCTACAATTGACCAATGTTCGATCCAAGTTTAACACTATATATATTAAAATTTTGCTTCTTTAACGAAGACAATATCATAAATAATAATGTCTTCGGTAATTTTCATAGGATCTGTTTGAGATCCGCTTATTTTGTTGAAATTGAAAATTTTTTGCTGAATGTATTGTAGATAAAGGTAAAAGTCAGTTAAAATAGTACAGTAGAACCCATAAGTAGTACCAAAAAAATGCAGTAGAGCTCATGAATAATAACAAAAATAAGTTGAGTAATAAAATAAGCTAGCTTTTTTAATTTGGAGCCAAACACTAGTACACACACACACTATATATATTGTTGGGTTCTAAGACTTTCGGTTTAAATGTATTAGAACTTCAATTTGTAATGTTGGCAAACCATGATCAAAACGTTTAGTCTCGTTTTAGACTTGCTCAAAGTATGTTTAAGATGTAAAGTTGGAATCGAGTGTTCTACAGGATTTACTATGTAAATCTACCTGGCTCGATCGATCGAAAATTAGACTCGATCGATCGAAACTCGTGTAAATTGTTTTTCTGCAGAATTTTCCAACTCGACTCAAGCCCGTTTTACGTGTAGTGTTTTATGTTTTGCCCTAGGTATAAAAGGGAAAACCCTAGCCACGTTTTAAGGTTGCTCTTTATGTTGTGTGTGTGAATCTTTTGTGAGATCTAGAGGTATTTGCCTTTACATACACTTAGGGTTATCAAGATCTAGATTGATGTCAAGAGCTTGGTGATCAATTCAGTTGCAGATTCAAGAGCTTAAAGATATACAAGTGGGAGTGCTTGTGCTTGCTGGGAATCCAAGAAGGAAGTAGTCTGTGGACTCGGAGCTGTCACGTGGTCATGGTAGTAAGTTTCTTACTCGAGGTAGTAATAGGATGTTAGTGGTCTAAGTCACTATTGTGTAAACTTCAATTCTTTCATAGTGGATTCAGTTTACCTTGAGGATAGTTAGGTTAAATCCTCCCTAGGTTTTTTACCAGTTTGGTTTCCCTAGGTTATCATATTGTTGTGTTCTTTATTTTTCACACTTTTCAATGATATGATTTATATGTGTTAACCTAGATCTACATAATTTACCTAAGTTAATCACTTGGGTAAATAACTAGGTTAATCTGGTTGTGTTTTAAGGGGTCTAAAAACGTACAAATGGTATTAGAGTGGGTTATCTCTTGTGTTTAGATCCTTTGATCTAAGAGTTGATCCTTAACCCCTGTTGACATAGATTTTTGGAAGATCTTTTTGTTAATATGTCAACTTGTCTACTTGTTGTTTTTGTCTCTTGTTGCTTTTGTTTAATCTTTCCTTGAGCATCTTGGCATAATTACATGTGATGATAATTATTTGTGTTATACTGCTTTAACCGCCTTAAAGGCACGAGATTCTTGTCTTTGGTATTTGGATAGTCGTTTTTCCAAGCACATGACAGGAAATAAAGCTTTATTCAAGACACTCTTTGAATGAAAGATTGGGACAGTCACGTTTAGAGATAGAAGCAAATCTGTGATCAGAGGCATTAGTACTATGGACATTCCTAGGTTGCCAGTTTTTGAAGATGTCTGGTATGTTGATGGATTGAAAGCTAACTTACTCAGCATCAGTCAAATTTGTGACAATAGACTATATGTGTATTGGTGTGAGGATAGCTGACAATTGTTAAGGTATAACACCAAGTATAAGCAACAAGTGTTTTAGTACAAAGATCAATCAAGTTGACTTATGGCATCAACGGTTGGGACATGCAAGTCACAAGCAATTAGAGAGGATTTTCAAATGTGATGCAGTTATTGGTTTGCCTAAGTTTGAGAAGATAGAAAAGTGCATTTGTGGACCATGTCAGATGGGTAAACAAGTGAAGTCCAAACATCCGTCTGTAACTAATGTTCAAACTTTAAGACCTCTAGAGTTGTTACACATTGATCTCATGGGTCCTGCTAGAGTTCAGAATTTAGGTGAAAAGAGGTATATTCTAGTTGTTGTGGATGATTTCACTAGATATACTTGGGTTGTGCTTTTGAAAGACAAAGCTAAGACTCCTGAAAAGATGATACATTTGTGCAAAAAATTGCAAGTTGAGAAAGGTACTGTGATAGCCAGAATCAGAAGTAATCATGGAAGAGAATTTGAGAACACAAAGCTGGCTACCTTCTACAATGATCAAGGCACTCATTAAGAGTTCTCTTCTCCCAAGACACCACAACAGAATGGAATAGTGGAACGGAAGAATAGGGTTGTACAAGAGATGGCATGTGTCATGCTAACAACAAGAAGATGCCCAAATCCTTCCGGGGAGAAGCAGTTAATTTGATTACAATTCAAACTCTTCATCTAATCATTTTAAAAAAAATTATATTACTAAGTATAAAAAAACAACACGTAAAAAAAAAAAAAAAAACAACAACAACAACAACCTTCGTCTATTCTTTTTTTTTTAATTTAAATTATATTACTTCATGTAAAAAAAACAATATAATACCCGTAAAAAAAACAACGTATTCAATAGCAAAAAAAAATTTTAGATAATTATTGTTCATACCGATTTACCGAAAATATTTTTTGGATAAAGTTTAAAAAAAAATTGTAAATAAAGTTATAAATATTTGAGTTTAAAGTAAACACCTTCTCTTTCTTTTAAAAAAAAAAAAAAAAAGTATCTATATATAATAAATGTTTTTTTTCTAAATAAAACGTTTGGTTTTTTTTTTTTATAAAAGAAATGTTTCCTTTTTTCCATAAAAAAAATGTTTTCTTTTTTCTTTCTATTCATATGACCTTTTTTTTTAATCCACTTTTTATGGGATTTATGAGATAGCAATAAACAAATTGATTAGAAATCTTAATTTCAATAGGATTTAAATTCTATATCAAATGAAACTCTACCTATATATTAATATATATATATATATATATATATATATATATATATATATATATATATATATATATATATATATATATATATTGTGGGGAGTAAAAGGACCCAGGTGGGCATATGGGCCTTTGGGCTGTAACATGGAGGGTCGACTTGCTCCAGGTTTAAACTCTATGAGTTGGCCCATACGCCGAGGGTCCGAGGATACAGCCAAGGGAGAGTTTTACCTCGGACAGATCCAAGAGAATTCAAGATTTCATTATAAAGGTTAAGGCACAACTCTGGAAAGACTAGTGGTTAAAAAGGGACATCCTGAATCTTCTAGATGCACCAGTATTAAAGAAAATATCAAGAGTAAAGGCTGCGACCTCCGCATTAAAGACTCTACACCTACCTCCCTGGCCGCATTAATGGGGAAGTGACCCCTGAACAGTGAGGTGGAAACTTCTAGTCACTGTTCAAAAAGTATCAGGGAAGGAAGTATAAAAGGGGGGTAAAGGCCAAAGAAAAGGGGGATCGGAAAACAAAGAAAGAAATTAAGAAATTAAGAAATTGTAATCTTGAAAGAAGAAAGAGAAATAATAAAAAAGTAGTCCTTGGCTCGAGTCCGATGAGATCCATTTGTCATTATCGTTCGTTATTTACTTGTGTTTGTTTATAAAAGCCTGTTATCAAGCTCCCAGTACTTCTAACCTAGGTTTCAAGCCCACACTCTACAAATTTTATTGTTTAAGGCTCATTGGGCCTGAGCCCATAATCTTCTTTGGGTCCAGGTGCAATTGTGCACTTACATATATATATATATATATATATATATATATATATATATATATATATATATATATATATATATATATATATATATCCTTTTTGAAATGAAGTTTATTTCAATATATGAATGCCTAAATCCAATGACTGCATTATTTCTTCATTATTATTTTTTCATTTTGTTTAAGCTATTTTTCTTTAACTTAAAAAAATTAATAAAAACTTCTCACATACGTTTTAACCCAATTCATAATATTAAACTTTTGTACTCATTTATTCTCTTTTTTATAATAATTGGTTCAGGTTTTAGTTACATACTCATACTTTCATTTCTCAAAGTGATAGAGAAAACAAACAAGTTTATTCTTTGTTCTTTTACTAAATTTATATCTTAATTTATAATTTGTGTTAATTTATTAATTTTAAATTATGAATAATTTTGATTTATATTCTTTATATTGAATGTAAATTGTTGTTTATAGGTTTTTGGTTGTGTTATATTCTTTGGGGAAAAAATAAATAAATAAAAGACTTTATATAATTTGGCAACAAAGCTAAATAGATAAGCCTAATAAATGTTTACTAATAATAGTTTTATTAGTAACTTTTTATTAACATGATTTAAAAAAAATTTGAATAGAGAGATAATTTATTAACGTGATTTAAACTGTAGGGTCAATGGGCCCACGAGTATATATTAGGCCAAAAGCCTAATTCGAAGACATTAAATAGTCCGAGGATGGGGGAATATTGACCCAAGAGGCAAAGGCTGATCAAGTTCATCTCAGAAGTTGGTCCGAGGAGGAGTCCGTCCTCGGCTAAATAAAGCCAAGGTAGGAAAGTGTTGCCCGACGTCCAAAAGCGATGTTCTAAGAGATCCTGTAACTAAGGGTATGCATGGTGGATGTACAGGAGAGGAAGAAGGGCTATGAAATATCCAAGATAAAGCTGCTACCACTGTATTAAATGCTCTACACCTAAACCTCTGGCCGCATTATTGGGAAAGTGATATCTAAGCATCAAAGTTCAGCCTTACAGCTATTACCAAAGACTTTAGGGAGGGACTGATGGGACAAGTATACAAACCAGTAATTTGATCCATACATGAAGAATGTAGAGAGGAAGAAAGATGATATAAAAATGGCAAGAGACATTCTAGAAAAGGGGATTGGAGAGAAAAGGGAGAGAAAACACTGTAGACTGAATATTTTTGTAATCTTCCTTTAAAGAAGAAAGAAGTATAAGATCTAGCTCCTCGGCTTGAGTCCGAGGTTGGTTTTTCATCATATAAACTTGTCAATCACAATTGTTTTATGATCTGGAGCTATTACCGTTGTTAACTAAAGCCCACAAACAACTAGATTTAGAACCTACTCTCTACAAATTTATTATATTTGGCTCTTTGGGCCTATACCCTCTCTATTATTGGGCTTAGGTGCAAATTGTGACCTTACATAAACTATACTAAAACTTTTTAAGGGATTGGTTTTAAAAAATTCAAAGTAATTTTCTAATTATTAACTACTATGCGCTAACTTTTAACTACCAAAACCCAAAATTGAAATACTAATCTGTATGAGATACCACTTCCAAAGATTAATATCTTAGCTAATATATGTTAACACTGACTTTTTTTTTTAATTTATAAAAGAAGGGTTTTCTCCCTCCCTGCAAAACAAATGGAATATAACAAGAATTAGCTAAACAGGAGTAAGACTACACCACCTCTTTTCTACAATAAATATTAAATTCAAATCATTTTTCATGCATATACACACGCTACACGAAAAAAATTATAACAAGAATTAGTTAGATAGCGGTAAGACTACACCACCTCTTTTCTATAATAAATATTAAATCCAGATTATTTTTCATGCATATACACACACATGTAGCATGCAACGCACAATATTTAAACTTAAACTTGGTAGGGTGAAACTCACTCAAGTTCTAATGCCTTCTTCCATGCTTTCAAGGACAAAAATTAAATTCTCATGTGAGTCTCTCTCTACTTCAAATTTTTAAATGTTTAATAATTTAGATTGTTCTTAATTATTGAATTGAGGTTTCACTTAAACATGATTTCAATTATTGTTTTGGATAATTTTTAACTATTAAATTCAAGGGTTTTTCATTTAAATGTATGTGATTAATTGAGCCTTAAAGTTCAATGTATTATTGAAAATCATTTTAAATATTTTTTTTAGGTACTTCTACCATTTTCCATTCAATTATATATAAATATATATATATATGCATATAATACCTTAGTTTCACAGAACATGCATTCATTATGTAACTTAAAAGTAAAATATTCATTTATTTTTATGGGCAAAACTTAGGTACAATACTTAGGTGTTTTTCCTTAGATTCCACTCTTAAAATTCTGCTATATGGATTTTTTTTCTCATGAATAGAAGTGTATTTTTTATTTAAATAGTCATATGATTGAAATTTAGGATGAGAACCTAAGTAACAGCACCTAAGGTATTGTACCTATGTTTTGTCTTTTTTTTTTTAAGTAAATTAATAAAAAAATTATTTACATATAAATTTTGATTAAACCGTGTATAGAACAGGTATAATGCTAGTGTGTGTATATGTATATGGTTTTGCCCTAGCAACATTTTTCTTGCATGGAAATTAACGAAGACAATATTTTTCATGATATTTGACATGAAAATCTTCTTGTTAAGCCGTTGATTGGTCAAGGATCTTGCATCTAGCATTCCAAAGTATTGGAATAGTGTATGGAGACATTGGCACATCCCCAGTGTACGTGTATTCAGGCATCTTAGTGTATTCAAGCATCTTGGCGTTTTAAACGCAACCCAAAGCGGGTCTATAGCCGCGTTTTTTATAAAACGCAGCTATAAGTCTCATCCTATAAGGGGTGGAAAAACGCAGCTATAGGGGTACCTGGAGCTGCGTTTACCAAAACACGGCCATAGGTTCCTGCAGGGGCTATTGTCACATAGTAAAAGCTGTGTTTGAAAACGCAGCCATAGAAAACGCAGCTATATCCTATAGCCGCATTTTAGGGTCTATAGCTGCGTTTTTGAAGCGTGGCTAAAGCCCTCTTTTTTTGTAGTGCTGCACTATCCTTGATCTTCTACGCTATCACCTTATTCCCTGTGATCAAGTACATGTTCATTGTCTTAAGGGCCAACGATAATGGCGAAGGTAATTAATTAAGATTCTACCAACAGTAGAAATTCTATGTTCTTATTTCTTATGGTCACAATAGGTTCAAATATACAAAATGTAACATATAATTCATCAAAAATAATTGACTAACTCTATTTTTCTGGTAAGATATATCTCTTTTTTTTCATCTCCTGAATTTGTTCAGCCCGATTTTTCAGAAAGTTTTAGTCCTACCAAACTCTAAAGTCATTGATTTAATTGTTTATCTTCCTTCTAGGATCACTTTAAATATACTTTTAGCATGTGATTTGAAGGGAGACTTATGGAGTAACAAGAAGTCAACAATTTTCTCTCTCTCTCTCTCTCTCTCTCTCTCTCTCTCTCTCTCTCTCTCTCTCTCTCTCTCTCCTCCATGTTCTTGTAATCCTCATTCCTCAAAGGGTTTTTGTTTTATATATTTTATCCAAAGAATTATGGAGTAAAATTTCACGTGTGAATGAAAGTTTCACATAAAAGGGGGAAATTTTGAGGAATTAATATGATATATAATTATAATCAAACCTATAAACTTAAGCTTTTGAATTAATTAAAGTCTCAACACTCAATAGATTAAATTAAGGCCTCTTGTGGAATCAACCCAATGTATTATCTCCCCAAACAAAGACTATATGGTTTCAATCACACATAACAAATGTTTTGAACAGATTTCTAATTGATTTTATCAGTTGAATTGCCTAATGATTTTTTTGAAAGTTTAATAATATGTATGTTTTTTATGCATTAAAGAACTAAGACATTTCATCTAAAGACAGAACATATGGAAAACCTCGTTATAAGACCCTCATAATGTTGCCTCTTTTCTTTAAAAGACAAAATTTAGCTACAAAATTGGTTAGTCTACAACCTTACTCAATATTTTTTTATTTAAGGTAAATTTTGACAAATCCATAATTGGATTACATTTTTTTTCTTATATCCTCCATCCTTACAAAATTTCTAGAAACTAAATGTCATCAATAAATTGTTTAAATTGCAAGTTTTTGTAATTTAAAATTATGCATAAAATATAATCTTATAGATCACTTAGTAAATAATATCCAATCCACACAAAATTTGACATGTGTATTAAAAGTATAAAGAACATGCAATCCAATAATTAGATTTTCAAAATATGTAGTAATGTTAATAATATTGAATAAGGTTATTGCTTAAAGTTACAACCAATTTTGTAGCTAAACTTTGTCCTTTTTTAAATGAAGATATGAATATAATAGATAGGTGATAGTTATTAAATGGAATAAAATTAAGGATGAATTATATTAAACGTAACATGACCAAAGAATTGTTTCTCAAAAAAAATAAAAAATAAAACATTACCAAAGAATTACATTATGTACATCAGTACATTTATATTGATCTTGATCGTATTTATATTTATGCCTATAAGCAAGTACTTTTTTTTTTTTTACTTTATATTTTCCATAGAGATAATAACTCTATTTTTAATCCATAAAAAAAAAATAATAATAACCCTCTTTTTTTATACTTGTAAGATTTAAGTTGGCAAAAAAGATTCTTCTTCTTTTTTTGAGAAAAAGATTCTACTTCTTTTTCTTCATAAAAAGTTGACAAAAAAGATTATTGCATATTTAGAGCCCTTGATTACATAACGAAAATCAATTTCAGGAGGCCCATTTGCCATATACTCTCTCTTGTGCCGGAATGCTAAGGTGAGTTTGATCCAGAATCAGCAGGCTGAGGGCTGTGACCTGCCAAATGAGAAGTCTGAGTTGCCAAACCGCCGAACACAGAGGGCATTGTGGCTCAAATCTAAGTTAGAAAACAGCAAGTTTGCCAAGCATCTACTATTATTGGCCACAATGCTTGGAACTTCCATGCTAATAGGGGACGGTGTTCTCACTCCTTCTATGTCAGGTTTTTACACATTCAGTTTCCACTTATTTATTTCTACATTAGTGTGTGTGATTCTCTCGTTGAGCCATACATGTTGTGTTTCATAAATTTTCGTATGCAGCATCATTAATTTTCATAGATACATACATACATATATATATATATATATATATATAAATTTTCGTATGCAGCATCATTAATTTTCATAGATACATACATACATATATATATATATATATATGCTTCTCAAAAAAAAATGTATATATATATAAACCGGCAAATATATGAAACTACACCCAAATTGTGTCTGCAAAGCATATCAATACGGACAATAATTTCGCTTAAGTTAATTTTTTTCTGTAATTATTTTTATATATCAATATGGACAGTAATACTAAAGGAAAATGCTAAGGGTACTATAAGTTTTACTACATGAAGTTTACAAACTAACATGGTAATAAATGTGATTTGTGAGTTCCAAACACCTCTAAACTGAATTTTGAATTGCTTCTTGCTAATTGGTAACACATTAGTTTGTAAGATCGATGTAGTAAAACATGTAGTACATATAACACTATTATTATACACACTATATTATTTCCAAATTTTATTACAATATTGAATATACTCATTTTATGAAAAACAATAATAGATTATTACAAACAGAATTTGAGTGCTTTTAACACTTTTGGAATGTAATAAGTTAAAACATTTGCTCTTTATTTTTCATCTTATTATCCTTTTCATAACTTTTGAACTTTAAGATGCACTAATAAAATAGAATGCAACAAAAATATAGGAGTATATAATTTAATAGAAAAGTTTTTCTTTTGATATATACCGTATTTTTTTAATGAAACGGATGAGAGCATTCTCATCAGGTCTTTTATAAAAAATGTCATTTTGACACACCAAATGCCTACTTTATTATTTTAACACACCACTTTACAATTCACCATTTATCACATCTTCTATTCTTTGATTCTAAACATTAAAATAATATATCTACATATCCACACATTAAAATAATATTTAACTAAAATTGCCTCCAAATCCACAACACCACACCACTGCCCACAACCACAAATCTCAAACCCATCGGCACCATCCCAAATCTCAAATCCACAACACCATCCCAAATCTCACACCCACAACTTGATTGAAAGAGGTCGGCGGCGAGTTGTGGAGAACAAGGCAACGAGATCAGCGTGGCATGAGGGACTACGCATCGAGGTCGGCGACGAGTTATGGAGAACGAGGTGGCGAGATCGGCGGCAACAGCAGAGGAGGACGACACAGCTTCAGACGACAATATGGTTCTGATTTGGGTTTGGTCGAACCTATCGGCACCACAACCCACCTCCAAAACCAACAAAAATCCAAACCCATCGGAACCACCCAATACCAAAATTACAACCAACTCCACCACCTAAACCCAAAAGTCAACCAACAACCCGCCAAAAACCCCAACCCAACTGGCCCATCTACTGTCTCAACCAATCACGACCCAATCCATAGCTCTGCCACTCGATAAAGAGAGAAGAAAGAAGTTTATTTGGGTTTGATTTGAGGTGCAAAGAGAGAGAAAGACGTTTGAGGTTGAGGGAGGAGCTGGGAATCTGATCTGGAGAGGAAAGAGGCAGAGAAAGAACACGGGTTGGGAGAGAGACAAAAAATGAGAAGAGAGAGAAAAAATCAAATAAAGAAGTGAGAGGAGAGAGAAAAGTCGAATAAAAAATCATTATTTTGGTTTGGCATTTGTGTCCATACCGTTCCAAATTTGGAACGGTACGGACACAAATGCCAAATATTTGGCACATTTGAAACACCTGTTGTGAGGTGTTTTTTGGTGTTTGGTGTGCCAAATGCCAAATATTTGGCATTTGGCACACCTAATGAGAATGCTCTGACAACATATCCCATGAATGTGGGAAGTTAATTTTGAAAACATGTTTTGTAGAATCTATTATACGCATGCATTATATATACACTAGAATACAAATAAACCAGATAGCAACTAAGTTTATGAATGCATACATTCAATGGCCATTAACTAAACTTCATAAAATTACCTTTAACAAATTAAAATATTAATACCTGGCACACACTCAGTGCACGACACAAAATGACCTTTCTCCATTGATTAGTATTTGGACAAAAGTTATATATAGTACCTTATATGTTGTTTCTTAGGTTCTCCTCTCAAAATTTAGTCATATAGCTACTTAACTAAGAAATACACTTTCATCTTATAAGAAAAAAGCCATATGGCAAAACTTTAAGGAAAAAAACTTAAGAAATAGCACCTAAATTTTGCCCTTAATATTTACTCTACATTGCCTTCAAAATTAGAATAGGGAACTGTCTATGGCTTAACCTAGAAAAATAAAAACATTGCAAAACCAATATTGAGAAATTTATCTGATCCCTTACTAAATCAGCCACAATATCTTAGCTAACATAATTCTCAATTGGAAGACTCCATTATATAATTTATATTACTCATATATAGCATAATATGTAAAAAAAAATAAAAAAAAAAGTCTTGTAATTCAGTAGTATTACTTAGTCATATTTATAAGGAAAATCAAGATTCAAATTCCCCTCTCCCATTTATAACAATTATATATATATATATATATATATATATATATATATATATATATATATATATATGTAAAACACACACACACACACACACACATATATATATGTAGGGTCAATGGGTCCGTACTCTATGTTGGGCCGGCCCAAGGGTACTCGTAAAGCTAAAAGCCCAACTCGAAAGTGTTAATTAACCCGAGGATAAGGAATGCCCTACTATAAGACAATATGGGAAGAGGAAGAAGTCATGGTTGGATAAGACATTCCAAAGTATGATGTCCGAGGATGGGAATGTTCTCGGCTACCAGTAGTCAAGGATGGAAATGTTCTCGGCTACCTGCAGCCGAGGTGGGAATGGGTGATCTGGTAGTTCAGGGGTGTTACTCTTGAAAATCCAGAGCATAAAGGTGAAAGAAGTAAGGGTAAAAGATAAGAAGGGAAGATGCAAAATATCTAGGATAAAGCTGCTACCACCGCATTGAAGGCTCTGCAACTACTTCTCTGGCCGCATTAATGAGGAGGTGATGCCTGAACGTCATGATTCAATCTTCCATCTACCGCCAAAGACTTCAGGGGAAAGGGTGATGGGACAAGTATCTAAATGAAGACTTTGAACCACACGTGGAAGAAGGAAAAGGAGGAGAAGGATGATATAAAAGGGGGATGAAGGACAGAAAGAGAGAGAGGACGAGAAACCAACTTACATTGTAATGAACACTGAACAGTAATACAAAATTGTCCTTGGCATTTGTCTGTAAAAGTTTTATGAGACATGAGTGTAGAAATTGAGCCCAACCTTTATGTTATCCAATATCCTTAAACCTAGATTCATAACCCACTCTCTTTACATTTTATTATTTTTGGGCTTCTTAGGCCGGTTCCCTCCACATTATTGGGTCCTGATTCAATTTGTGGCCTTAAAACTGGCACTGTCTGTGGGAATCTTGTGTTTTAGGAGAGGTAGCGTGATGACAGATTCAGGTCCACACCATGCAGAGTCTTTGGGGTCCCAACATGAAGACCACTTTCAACATCTTGAGCGGGAAAGAGACAAAGAGGGCAGTGTGTATACAGGGCATACCGCCAGGAATCGTTCGCGAGGTGGGAGTAGAATACTCCATGAAGACGATGCTAAAGCCATGCAGAGGGAGATTGACCATATGAAGAGGAAGTTGCGTCGTGCAAGAAGGGAACAGACACCCTCTTTTTCTGACCCTTCTTCTGATGGGGATGACTCTCAAGGTAGCAGTTATAGGCCCAGGTCCAGGACTCCTCCTAGTGAATCTTTTTCATATGAGATGGGGAATCTTCGTGGTTGGACGAAAAAGAAGTCTTCTTCCAAGGGCTTGGGGAACGATGCTATGGGAAAGGCGCTGCATCAACTTTCCAAATCACCTTTCACACGTAGGGTAAAGAAAGGAAAACTTCCTCACTGCTTCACCCAGCTAAACTTCACCATTTATAATGGCCAAACAGACCCTGTAGAGCATGTGAGCCATTTTAATCAACGAATGGGGGTCCACTATAAGAATGAAACTTTGATGTGCAAGGTTTTTCCCTCTAGTTTGGGACATGTTTCCATGAGGTGGTTTAATGGCCTGAGGGCAAATTCTATTGATTCCTACATGGAACTCACCATGGCATTTGGGTCTCGTTTCATTACCTGCAATAGAGTTCCTCGGCCTTTGGATTCGTTATTTTCCATGGCCATGAGGGAAGGGGAGACCCTGAAAACATACTCGGATAGATACTGGGAAATGTTCAATGAGATCGATGGTGATTTTGATGAAGTGGCAATCAACACTTTCAAAGTTGGTCTTCCAACTGAACACGATTTAAGGAAATCGTTGACCAAGAGGCCGGTAAAAAGTGTACGCCGGCTCATGGATCGTATTGATGAGTACAAGAGGGTTGAAGAAAATCAACAGCAGAGTAAAGGAAAGGCGAACGTTATCCCTCAGGAGAGGAGGGATTTCAGGTCGGAAAGGTATAATAATAAGTGGTCTCGGAGGGAGTTTAACGGGCAATCTGGTTCAGCCCATTCTCAGACAGTGAATACGGTGTCTCATGAACCTGTTCAACAAGTGTTGGAGAAAATTCTTCATGAACCATACTTTAAGTGGCCCAATAAGATGGCAGGGGACCCTATGAAACGTAATCAGAATCTTCACTGTTACTATCACCAAGAAAAAGGTCATACCACTGAGAATTGTAGGACCCTGTGGAGTTATTTGGATCAGTTGGTTAAAGAGGGAAAATTGAACAGTTTATGAATCCACCCAATGGGTAGGGAAATCATGCTGGCTCGGTAAGTCAAGGCAGTAATACTTTACGGCCTCCTCTGGGTACAATAAATGTTATTTTCGCCACTCCAGGTAGGACTATTTCTTGCCCTACCAGGGTGTTGTCAGTATCACAACTCCTTGCTAAGGAGAATAACTCCGAGCCAAAGAGGGTTAGGGGAAATCCTCCACCTATTTTAGGTTTCTCTGAAGAAGATAAAGTTGGAACTATTCAACCACATGACGATGCACTAGTAATTACGCTGAGGATAAGGGGCTATGATGTGAAAATAGTAATGGTTGACCAGGGAAGCGGGGCTGACATTATGTATCCTAACTTATTTAAGGGGCTTAAATTGAAGCTTGAGGACCTTACAGCTTACGATTCGCCATTGATAAGCTGGGGAAAGCTGTTATTCCAAAAGGGCAGATTCAGTTACCCGTGCAGTCAGGTCCAGTAGTTGTAAACGTAGATTTCATTGTAGTAGACGCTTATTCTCCCTACACTGCTACTGTGGCAAGGCCTTGGTTGCATGCCCTAGGTGCTGTTTCCTCAACTCTGCACGTCAATGTGAAGTTTCCGTTTGGAGAACAGATCGAAGAAATTTTTGGGAACCAATTTGCAACTAAACAATGTATAACAGTTGCAGTTATACATCAAACCGAGCAAGAGTCGTCAGCCTCAGCGAGGGAAAACTCATAGCAATTAATGTCATCAGCCACACCAAAGGTGGCCGAGGTCAAGGAGCCTGCATGTGAGGCGTTGGAGAAGGTTCTTATTGACGCTGATGTTGAAAAGTTCTTCCAAGTGGGAATTCAATTGCCACCTCAGGAAAAAGAGGAGCTGGTCGGGTTTTTGAGAAAGAACATGGATGTATTCGCATGGAATTCTTATGAAGCCCCAAGGGTTGATCCGAATTTCATTTGTCATCATTTGAATGTTAATCCAACTGTGGTGCCGAGAAAGCAACCACCTCGGCGCTCATCTAAAGAACATGCTGAGGCTGTTAAGGAAAAGGTACTTAAACTAAAGCAAGTGGGTGCTATTAAAGAAGTGTTCTACCCTAAGTGGTTGGCACATACAATGGTTATGAAAAAGAAGAATGGAAAGTGGAGGGTGTGCGTGGATTTCACGGATCTAAATAAGGCTTGCCCTAAAGATTCATTCCCAATACCTCACATAGATCAACTGGTAGATGCTACTGTTGGGCATCCTCGGATGAGTTTTTTGGATGCTTTTCAAGGTTATCACCAAATACCCTTGGCGTTAGGTGATCAGGAGAAACCAGCCTTTGTCACTCCTACAGGGAATTATCATTATAAGGTGATGCCTTTTGGTCTGAAGAATGCAAGGGCTACCTATCAGAGGATGATGACCAGGATGTTTGAACCCCAATTGGGAAAGACAATTGAAGTATACGTGGATGACATGGTGGTAAAGAGTAAAACAATTTCTGCACACATATCAGACTTGGATGATACTTTTCAAACGTTAAGAAAGTACAGGTTACATCTTAATGCTTCTAAGTGTTCTTTTGGAGTGGGATCTGGTAACTTCTTGGGTTATATGGTAACTCATAGGGGAATTGAAGTCAATCCCGCTCAGGTTAAAGCAATCAATAGCCTATAACCACCTCGAAATCCAAAGGAAGTGTAAAGACTGACAAGGATGACTGCTGCCCTCAACCGTTTCATTTCACGATCCGTAGACAGGTGCAGACCTTTCTTCCAATTGTTGAATAAGTGGAAAGGATTTGAATGGACCGAGGAGTGTGCGGTCGCGTTTCAACAACTTAAGGAATACCTTTCGTGCCCACCCATTATGTCTAGGCCAGAGATTGATGAGGTTCCGTTCACATACATTGCTGTAGCTGATCATGCCGTTAGCCTGGTTTTGATACGAGTTGATGATAAAGTCCAAAAACCAGTGTATTACGTGAGAAAATCTTTACATGAGGCTGAGGTGTGTTACCTACCGTTGGAAAAAGCAATCCTAGCTGTGGTGCATGCTACACGTAAACTCCCCTATTATTTTCAATCTCATACGGTGGTGGTCCTAACTCAACTTCTTCTTAAATCTGTACTTCGAAGTGCTGATTACACAAGTAGAATCACTAAATGGGGTACCATCTTAGGGGCTTTTGATGTCAAATATATGTCTCGCGCCTCAGTGAAGGGTCAAGTGCTCGCGAATTTGATCGCAGAATTTGCTGAGCCTTCCATAGAAGAAAATATTAAGAGATGGGGCATGGATGAAAAATCAGTTGACATGATCGCGTTCAAGGAGCCTTTGGTGTGGAAAGTTTATGTTGATGGGGCAGCAAATCAAAGAGGATCTAGTGTGGGGCTAGTAGTGGTGACCCCTAAAGGACTGACCCTGGAAAAATCACTAAGACTGGAGTTCTCAGCTACTAATAATGAGGCCGAGTATGAAACTTTGGTGGTAGGAATGGATATGGTTCAGAAGATGGGTGGAAAGGCAGTACAAATGTTCTCGGATTCACAATTAGTTGTAGGCCAAGTGGAAGGAAAATTGGAAGCTAGAGATACAAGAATGCAAGAATACCTAACCCAAGTTAGGTATTTACAATCCAAATTCGAATCTTTTATTTTGTCACATGTATCCAGAAATGGAAACACTCATGCAGATTCTTTAGCCACCCTCACCACATCCTCGGCGCAAGGTTTGCCCCGGGTTATTCTCATTGAAGATTTATGTAAGCCAACCAGAAGCAGTGGTAATCATGTCCAAGTTCATCAAGTCAGAATAGGACCTAGCTGGATGGACCCTATAGTGTCCTTTCTGAAGGATGATGTATTGCCAAAAGAGAAAGCTGAGGCAGATAAAGTGCTTAGGAAAGCACCTCGGTTTTGGCTGTCTGAGGATCAAAAACTATACAAACGTTCTTTTTCAGGGCCATACTTATTGTGCATACATCCTGATGCAACGGGATTGCTGTTGGAAGAGTTGCACGAAGGGATTTGTGGAAGTCACACAGGGGGACAGTCTTTAGCTCACAGAGCCCTTACACAGGGGTATTGGTGGCCTAATATGCAGCGAGAAACTCATGATTATGCAAGGAAGTGTGACCAGTGTCAGAGGTTCGCTCCTAACATTCATCAGCCAAGAGGTGTTCTTAATCCTCTGACAAGTCCTTGGCCTTTTGCACAGTGGGGCTTGGACATTGTGGGACCTTTCCCAAAGGCATCAGGGAATAGGAGGTGGTTGCTTGTCGAAACGGATTATTTCACTAAGTGGGTGGAAGTAGAGCCATTATCTAACATTAGGGATGTCGACGCGAAGAGGTTTGTTTGGAAGAATATCGTCACTCAGTTTGGAATTCCTCACACTCTCATCTCAGATAATGGTTTGCAATTTGACAGTAAAGCTTTTCGAAGGTATTGTTGTGATCTGGGCATCATTAACAGGTATTCTACACCAGCTTATCCCTAGGGAAATGGGCAAGCTGAAGCAGTTAACAAAGTTATAGTCAATGGACTCAAGAAAAGGCTAGATAATGCCAAGGGTAGGTGGGTGGAAGAATTGCCGCACATTTTGTGGACATATCGAACTACGCCTCGAAGATCCACTGGAGAGACACCATTCTCTATGACTTATGGAGCCGAGGCTGTGATCCTTTTGGAAACTGGGTTTCTGACGATGATAACGAGCTCTTTTACTCCCAGTAACAATGACAGTTTACTAGAAAAAAGCCTAGACCTAGTTGAAGAACGACGAGAGACTGCTATGGTCCAGTTGGCTTATTATCAACAAAAACTCAAACAGGGGTACGATTCTCGCATGAAGCCAAGGCCACTTTCCCCTGGAGATTTAGTGTTAAGGAAAGTCTTGGGAACTGCCAAAAACCCAGCATGGGGAAAACTGGGTCCTAACTAGGAAGGACCCTATCGTATTACTTTAGTAGCTGGTATAGGGGCATATTATCTTGTAGATCTGGATGAAAATATTTTACGGGATCCCTGGAATGTAAGTAACCTGCGAAGGTACTACTATTAATGAAATGCACTTCTGCCACTTTTGTTCCGTTAATCTTGTCTTACACTGATTTTTAATTCATTTTTCCAAGTATCAAACAGAAACTTGGTCATGTTTGGATCCTCAAACCACATACCTTGTGGAAATTGAAATCTGTATTGATGTTAAACAGAACCTTAGTTACGTCTGGTCCTCGGATCATCTACTTTGGGAAAATTAACATTTTAATTCATTTTTCCAAGTATCAAACAGAAACTTGGTCGTGTTTGGATCCTCGGACCACATACCTGGTAGAAATTGATATCTTTATAGATATTAAACAGAACCTTAGCTAGGCCTGGTCCTTGGATCACCAACTTTGGGAAAATTAACATTTAAATTCATTTTTCTATGTATCAAACAGAAACTTGGTCATGTTTAGCTCCTCGGACCACATACTTAGTGGAAATTGATATCTTTATAAATGCTAAACAGAACCTTAGTTACGCCTAGTCATCGGATCATTTATCTTGGAGAAATAAACATATCGGCTTTAGTGTTAAGGTAAAACTTGATTATGCATGTATCCTCAAATCACATACCTTGTTGAAACTAATACTTCGTCATGTATGGATTGCAGAAGTTAGGTTGTTCTTGCTCCTTACATCATTTATATTTGGGGAACTCAGTGCTCCCTATTCCTTTATTTGTTGCACATTGATGCTTGATTAAACTGTGGATAAATCTTGGTTGTACCTATTCCATGCACAATTTAGTTCCTTTTTACGGACTGGAACATGAGTGGGTCCGTTTGTCTATCAAGTTTGAAAATTCCTAAATCAGAAGTGAACGGAAAATCGTGAGCATCACTTAAAGCATTTGCGAGTATAATGACCTTGGTTAATCGTCCATGTTGTATTCATTGAATGGTTTATGCCTATTTCTATCTTTTGATTAATTAGCATGAGAAGAATAGTCTATTGTTCTATTATGATACATAGATGTTAAGTAGAATGACATATTTGTAGTAAATGCAGTTCAAGCTTATGGAATAAATAATTCGCTCTTTTCATTAATAATAATAAAAAAAATAAAAAATAAAAAACTTGATACTACAAAGTATCATTGCAAATAAGTTTCTGAGGCTCACCTGGTTTCCCCTCCTTTGTCGGACAGGGGACACCGTCGTGCCAATCCCCAGATATTATTAAGAAATCTTTATTCAGACCCTTATTGAAGTGAGGAAGGCATTGGATTAACCTAACCTCTGGCCACCTAGATTTCAGGTAATACCCTAGCCCCATTAAGTGGTGGAGGTTATAAACCCAATTTACATCGTGGTGGGCGAGTCCTAAGCCCATCTTTTCATTTAGGGCATCTACAGAACCTAAAATCCTAAACATATTAGGGGCGCATTGTGTAGGAGCTAACCTAACCGCTCTCAAGTAATCCCTAGTAACCGTCCCCATTGGGATTTTCATTTCTCCTTCCATGAAAGCTATCATGGGGATCACCACCTCTCCGGTTTTTCTCTTGGCGTGCCATTCTCCTGCCTTACAGTATTTGACAGACACACTTTGTGGAATTCTATAAGTTACCTTAAATTGTTCTATTTTCTCAGCACTATCCACTAAAGATGCAAATCTACCCATTTTCTAGGAGTTGGGTGTGGAAAGGGTGCAAGGGTTAAGAAAGCAAAGATAGCCGAGGATAAAGAAATGCAGAGTAACAGAAGTGGAAAAAGAAAGATAACGAAAAAGGGAATCTGAGAGAACTTACTTTTGAGTGATAGAGTCACCTCCGCCTGGTTCTCGGGTAATATGAGGACGCGTGTGGAGTGCAATGATGGGTAAATTCGTTGTACGAACTCAGTAATGGTTAGGAGGGATTGAATTGATAATGTTTATATCAGTGAGGTTATAAAGGCGGGAAGTTTCCTGCCTGTGTCCCTATGCAAGCCTTAACCGTTGGATAGGCATCGCGTGGTCAAACGTAGGGAACAAGCAGCCTTCATAATATTAATTAGGACATGTCTCGCATATTGAAATGCCAGAAGCATGTCATGAGAAGTTCAAAAGACGTCATCCCAGCAATGGAAGTGCATGGCAAATAGGGGTTACTAGGAATCTGTGTCGAGATCCTCATTCCTCCTAGGAAAGTAGAAATAAGGATCCCGAGGGGCTATTGTAGGGCCAATGGGTCCGTAATCTATGTTGGGCCAGCCCAAAGGTACTCGTAAAGCTAAAAGCCCAACTCAAAAGTGTTAATTGGCCCGAGGATAAGGAATGCCCAACTATAAGACAATATGGGAAGAGGAAGAAGTCATAGTTGGATAAGACATTCCAAAGTATGATGTCCGAGGATGGGAATGTTCTCGGCTACCAGTAGTCATGGATGGAAATGTTCTCGGCTACCTGCAGCCGAGGTGGGAAAGGGTGATCTGGTAGTTCAGGGGTGTTACTCTTGAAAATCCAGAGCATAAAGGTGAAAGAAGTAAGGGTAAAAGATAAGAAGGGAAGATGCGAAATATCTAAGATAAAGCTGCTACCACCGCATTGAAGGCTCTGCAACTACTTCTCTGGCCGCATTAATGAGGAGGTGATGCCTGAACGTCATGATTCAATCTTCCATCTCCCGCCAAAGACTTCAGGGGAAAGGGTGATGGGACAAGTATCTAAATGAAGACTTTGATCCACACGTGGAAGAAGGAAAAGGAGGAGAAGGATGATATAAAAGGGGGATGGAGGACAGAAAGAGAGAGAGGACGAGAAACCATCTTACATTGTAATGAACACTGAACAGTAAACAAAATTGTCCTCGGCATTTGTCTGTAAAAGTTTTATGAGACATGAGTGTAGCAATTGAGCCCAACCTTTATGTTATCCAATATCCTTAAACCTAGATTCATAACCCACTCTCTTTACATTTTATTATTTTTGGGCTTCTTGGGCCGGTTCCTTCCACATTATTGGGTCCTGGTTCAATTTGTGGCCTTGCAATATATATAAACACACATATTCTACCCATGCAATTGCAAGTGATTAAGCTTACTCATGTATGCCCCCTTTTGAATTTCACTTACTTATAAATCTACCATATTGCCACCAAAAAACGTTGTGATAAAAAAAACACTCAATTTTTCGTGCTCTTGTTAAGGTTAAGCGATCCTCTTTGGATAATTCGTCTTTTCCAATTAACATATTCTATCATTTTCTCATAGTGCATTAACTAGACTTTAATCTAATTCATTTTCACAAACCAAATCTAAAGAACAAATCCTTAAATTCCAACAAAAAAAGGAAAAAAAAATCATAGACATTTTCTATACTATATAAGTCTATTTTTGCATGAATAACAAAGTTTAGTTACAAAATTAATTGTAACTTTAAACTACAACCTTATTCAATATTTTTTTTTATTGGAAGTGAATCTTGACAAATCCACCACTAGATTACATCTTCTTCTTATGTCCTTCATGCTTACAAAATTTCTATAAAATTAAAGATCAATAATTATATCATCAATAAATTGTTTGAATTGCAAGTTTTTGTAATTTAAAATTATGCATAAATAATAAACTTATAGATCATATAGTAAACAATATCTTATTGACACAAAATTTGACATGTATATTATGCGCATAAAGAGCATGCAATTCAATGGTTATATTTTCAAAATATGTACTAATTTTTATTTTATTAAGTAAGTTTGTAGTCTTAGACTACAGTTTATTTTATAGCTAAACTTTGTCCAAGAATATAAGTCCAGTCTTCATCCATCAAAAAAAGGTTCACCCTTTTTTTTTCCGAGTTCATTGAAGTTCCACTAGCTGTGATCAAATAAAAAAATGTTTTACCATTTTCTCAATCTTTCATATTAATTTTTTCCCTCTAATTGTATGTATTGACCCCTCTGGTCCTTGGTGCCTTAATTTATGTTGCAACTTGCATGGGATTATACTATGGGTTTTTTTCTTTTCACTCTCTTATTTATATGACTTGTTATGAAATTACAAAGTTTATTTCCTCCAACATTTGTGGTGGCAGTTTTATCAGCTGTGGATGGACTCCAGGTAGCCTCATCTAAAGTAACACAAAGTACTCATTCCTTCTTGTAGCACATCAAATTTCTTTTATATTAGCAAAGAGAAGGAAATATGAAATATCAATCTAACATATGATGCTTCTTATAATTAGGATACTATATTACCAAAATAAATATTAAAAAAAAACACAAAAACAAAAGTATGATTTAATTAATTGTATTTTGACTAATAGAAATTGGAAAATGCTAGAAATTCATATATTTTTACAAAAAATTTTACAAATTGCTAATATAGTGAGTGATTATTGGTAAATAAAAAAGTGATATTATTAATGAGCCCAAATAATAACCAGTAAGAAGTTAGCCACAACAACAATTTATAAAAATATTGTAAAATATTTTTTCAAAAAAAAAAATGTTGTAAAAATAGTTTGTGGTTGTAGCTCAATAATTGGGAATGCCCTTACTCTATGGTAGTAATTGTACGGAGCGACTTCTATATAGTCTCTAAAACAAACAGAGGTTGTTCAATGTGCAAGCAATATAGTTTCGGCTTGAACCTAATACCGTGAACTCAACAACAGAGTTGAAACTAGAAATTGATTTAATTTGTCAATGTCAAACAATATACATATCGAGATTTGTTGAGAAATAACTACAAAAATAAGTTGTGAGAATCCATGTGTATCACATGAAGTTTAAAACAGCCTAAATCAATCTATGTCAAATGCTAGTAAGTGTTAAGGTTACTATTATTGTCCCACTATGTACTCATTTGCCAACCATATGTTGTACTTTGCTTTTTTTTTTTAAGTTTCAACATATGACGTCTACTCATGAAAATAACTCTTTATCATCAGACCAAGACACCAATCGATTTAAAAAAAAATATATGTTGTATTTTGTTAATCAATAATTATTATATTGTTTCTTTAAAATAGAAATAATTTGCAAAATTGCATGTTAAGAGGCACTAATAACTTCTTTTTTTTATGAATACAGACATGACTGTTTGGATATCAGTAGTTATCTTGATCATGTTGTTCATGGTTCAAAGATTTGGAACTGACAAAGTGGGTTATACTTTTGCTCCGATAATTTGCACTTGGTTTATATCCATTGCTGGCATGTACAATTTTTTCAAGTTTGATCCAACCGTTCTTAAAGCTTTTAATCCAAAGTACATCATAGGGTACTTTCAAAGGAACAAAAAAGAAGCTTGGATTTCCCTTGGTCGCGTTGTCTTTGCCATAACAGGTAGGAATAAAATTTATTTATTGCGTATGCTATAGCATCTAGCTTGAAAATGTAAGCTATTAAAAGGCCAAATCGGCCCAATACCATCATTTTAAAAAAAAAATAGGCAAAAAACACTGTTTCGGAAGTAATTGGGGAAATACCACTTTTTCCAGTACTCGAGTTTGGTGAACTCGAGTACTAGATTTTACACTTCCACCGTGGCATGCCAGCATGGAATTTCTATTTTAAAAAATTCACCTAGTACTCGAGTTTGGCGAACTCGAGTACTGTATAATCTGGTACCCGAGTCCACTAAACTCGGTTACCAATTTGGATTGTCTGCCAGCTTGTGATGGGATAATCCAGATTAATACTCGAGCTTCATATACTCGAGTACCTTGAAAAGTACCCGAGTTCTTGAAACTCGAGTACCAATCTGGATTTGCCTGAATTTGTTGAGTCATGCCGATTAATACTCGAGTTTCACAGAACTGTCAGTATCAACTTGATTTTTTATAGTATTCTCAGTAAGCTCCTGCTCCTTTATATTCTCATTATTTGCACCTGACATTTTCTGCTTTTGGCACCGATGAGGAATGTAACTATGAACAACCGATTTGATATCTATCACAAATGAAAAAACTAGATTTTAAACTTCTCAACAAGTGCAGGCATTTGAATGCCATGTCCAAACAAAAGAGAGAAATTTCACGGCAATTACATTACAAAAGGAATGAGCCCATTCATTGTTGCCAATCAACATAACAAACTAGCAAAATATATGCAATATTCCTGCCAAATTACCCAGATAAAGCCACAGAATGTGATATAACTATGACTTTGTTCCTTAGCGTCTAACATCTCAGCATCCTCATAAAAGTAAATAAATAAACTTTAAACAAGCTTCTTAAATTGAAAAATGGGAATTTTGTATTTCGTACGGCTTTATCGATATAATAACATAATTACACAACACTCAAAATGTTGAGCTCCACTTTAGCCATTCAACTCTAATTCTCAGCATCCCAACTATTTTCCCCTTTCAAGCTTAATGGCAATACACGACAAGAATGATCACTTCCGTTTATGTTCCGACTACTAATCACAACCGTTCCCCGACCGCCTCCTGAAAAAGTAAGACTCAAATCAGTGTTGAATTGAGCATGTCTTTACTTAACAAGTACCACAAGATGTTAAAAAAAACATTAAAAAATAATGAAAAGTGGCACAATGATTTTCAGAATCATGTCTGCAAAAACATTAGGCAAGGATAAGATGTGGCTTTTAAGTACCTCAAGTCTTCATGTTGCTTTTAAGGAATTTCATGCCCACCTCAAGTTTTTGTTAGACCCAAGTTGTGGACTCATTTCAATATCTTGATAGATATACAGGAAGTTTTATTTAAGAGACAAAGCTGCAGTTAAGGGTATACACATGATGAGAGCAGAACCACCTTGGGGTGGGGGTGGTTCAAAGCTTGAAACAAAATTAATATTGTATACAGCATGGATAGGTTACCCCATCAGCAGCTCCCAAACTAATCACACCATACTGGATGCTTAACCCTTGCCGTAAATTAAATGTGTTGCATTATAGACACAAGACGCCACAGAACAGACTATACTGCATTCTTCAACTATACTGCTCTTATAAAAAAAATCAATCACTATGGCTATGCACAAAAGTGTTGCCAAGAGACAAGCCTGCTAACAGCCTAACTAGATTGAAAATAATCTTAAATTAACCATACTCGTAATTGCATTATGCAGCACTCTACCTATGGTAAATGAGTATCAACATAATCTAATAAACTAAACCACATAGATCACCCATCTTTATGCTAAAGCTAAACTCCCTATATATGATATCAAAATTTAACTCACCAAACCACCCCCATCATCATCATCAAAGTCTGCTGATTTTGCTCCAGTATCTTGTGTTCCAACATGCTCTGTTACTGATGAAACCTATATATACAGGCACAGGATTAGTCAAAAGATATTCACACAAAACTGCAAAAATAAGTAATGATGGCCACAAAAGTACAAACACAGATAAATAACAGCAATATCGACACTTGTAACATCCAAGTTAAAGCTTCATAAAGAGAAACCTACCTTGATAGTTCGACCAGCAATTTCCACTTTTCCATTCAAAGATTGGGCTGCCTTTGCATCTTCAAGTTTGGCAAATTGCAAAAGCATGAAGATTAAACAACTACTCGTATACCACCTTATCAATTAAAATCAATCTTTTACAAAACTAGAATTTGTACTGACTTGAACAAATCCAAAACCCTTGCAGTGTCCTGTCTCAAGATCAAGGGGCAGTTGAACAAGCTCCACAGGACCAAATGGCTCAAAAATCTGAGTAACGGAATGATTTCAAAAATTGCATAGATGAAAATTTATAATTATCACTTCAATTAAAAGAAAAATGCCAATGATAAACCAAATTAAGTATGCGATTGCAGTACCGCTCTAAGTTGGCTTTCAGTCATGTTAAAGTGCAAGTTGCCCACATACAGTTTTCTATCAACTGCTCCATATGGACCTGCAAGACCACTTGAGCCCCTGTAAATTAAATGTGTTGCATTATAGACACAAGACGCCACAGAACAGACACATTAAAGGTTTTAACAAAGTCTTTTCAAAATCAGGATTTGAACTTCTACCTTAAATGATTGGAAAGACTGAAATAAAGGTCTAATTACTCACCTCCTCATGTTCTGCTTCAATTTCCTCATATGTCAAAGCCTGCTTCTTCACAATATTGTCTCTTGTTCGTGCAATTGTCTATGGAAGATCATAAAAGAAAAAAAAAATCACACATGTAGTTGTTAGAACTATACATTATAGTTAAAATATATATAAGAAATTTTGTATGCATGTATCTAAATGCCCCCAAACATAAAAGAGTAATTCAATTACGCACAATGGGTACAAACATAAGGTAAGATTAGATGAGGATGGAACATAGGCTAACCTCATCCAGTAAGTCACACAATTATTGCATTTTGGCTTCCATTAGGGCAATTTCTTTTGAATTCTCGTCTTGTTGTAGAGCTGCAGTAGTCCCATTTTGTTGAAAAACACGTGAACCTTTGGCAAAATGTTTCTTGTCCAACTTCTCAAGTGGTGTGTTCTGCACAACAGGTATAAGGGGGATTGAAAACTAAGTCAAATTAAAAAATTGACATATAAATAAAGTTAGAAGAAAGTGAGCTGAACATCATACAAAATCAGAATTCAGGAATCAAGGTCACTCCCAACCAATAAGCTATAGCTCCTCCCATTATGATGGAAGATGCGGTTGTGGGCTCAAGACCCACTGGGTGTGTGTGAAACTTACCAATAAAAAAAAAGGCCACTCCCAACCAAACAAGACCGTGCATAAAGATGGATTCAGAACACAAATTATCCACCTTTTATAAAAAGGCTAAAGAATAATGGCTACTTATTGAAACTCTAATACTTGAAAATTGAACAATATTTTATTACCTTCCAAGGCCTCTCAACTCATAAGGTTAAGCAAGCAGTCATTCTAATCCTCTAGCCAATTTCATTCAATATCAAATCACATTCAAAAGCTTTCCACAATCTCAAAACTAAGGCCTATTAGCCCCCCACCCATCAAGCACTCTACCAATAAGACAAAATTCCACACCTAAAACAAGTTGCCACAATACTTATTATCATCTCACAAAAAAATTTCTCAATGCCTCAACCCCCACTCGAACAACCATAAAACTTTAAAGAAAAAGTTCATATAAAATCCGAAATCCGAAATCCCAAATCCCTAATCCATTGTTAACAACTCCAACAAACAAGTTACAGAGAGTTTTTTTTCATACAATAGCAAAGCAAAGTACCAAAAGATCTTTCCTTTTCTAACCCTAAAGTAAAACCCATATTAAATCTCAAAACCCAAATCTTCTTTTTGATGATTTCAAATATAGATTTAGCAAAAACCCAGTATCAATCACAACCCTTATGCCCCCAAAAACACCAAAAAAAAAAATTGTGATTTATAGTAAAAACAACACAAACCTAGAAAATATTTCGTGGGGAATTTTACATTGAAGAAAAGATGCATGTACACATCGAGTAGTTAAAAAATGTTTGTACTCTGCATGTTCAAGAATTAGAAGGATGCCACAGTTCAAACTTAGCATACCTAGTCTGCGAGACCACCACTCGCCGAGGCCTCGTTCCGCTTAGGGCATGTTCTTCGGTTATGCCCCTCTTGGTCATACAACCCGCATTGCACCTTCCTCCCCCCCTCCTTCCATGGTGTGGTTCTAGGCCGTTTCCCGCCCTCGTCCATCTCATTCCTGATTCGTGTTGAGACAGGGCGACCTTTCTCTTGAATCAATTGGGGGTTAGGGAGGACCCTTCGAGTTTCTTTAGGATCTGGCCATGATAATCTATCTTTAAAGACAGGGCAAACGGGAGCATAGCTCCGAAACAGTGCGTCCACGCTATAGCATTGGTCAATGTACTGCTCTGCATCATGTCGATACCTAATACAAACTGCAATGACATGTGAACATGGTATCTTATACAATTTCCATTTCTGACATGTGCAAGTTCTTTGCAACAAATTAACTCCATGTGTGTGATCCCCATGTCCAGCAGTCCCTGAATTATGTGGTGTATCTACTTGATATGATTGTTGTTGCGCACTCAATCTCGTCACCCTGTGATGCTCCGCCTTCTCCTTATTTCTCATGAAGACATCCAAGGCATATTTACACCATTTTTTTCCTGAATTCAACTGCTCTATGCTCTTTTTGCGACGATCATTGAAATAAGCATTCAGTTTAAACCATGTGTATTTCACCATTGCTGTAATGGGCAGGCTACGAGCACCCTTTAGAATACCATTGAAGCACTCGGAGACGTTTGTAGTCATCGCCCCATAACGGTAACCCTCATCAAAAGTTAGAGCCCATTTCTCTTTGGGCACATCCTTCAGATATTGGTGCGCATCCCGGTTCACATTCTCAATTAAATCAAAGGTGGCATTGAACTTTCGCTCCTGGGTTGCACTTGCTGCCCTCCATACTAGATTCTTTAAAATTTCATTGTTCCATCTAGTGTTGACGTTACTGCATAGATGACGAAGGCAGTAACGATGTTCTGTCGTGGGAGGCTGCAAAAAGTCTCGATTAGTGTCTCTGAAGATAGCTTGTATCCCAGGGTGTCTGTCAGATATGACACACAAGTGTCTCCGGTCAGTAACATACCTTCTTATACAAGCCAAGAACCAACCCCAAGTCTCTGTGCTCTCACTCTCGACAATGGCAAAGGCTAGTGGATAAATCTTATTATTAGCATCTGTCGCCATTGCAATCATCAATTTCCCTTTATATTTTCCATAGAGATGAGTTGCATCAATGCTAATCACAGGCCTACAGTTCTTGAACCCAATAATACATGGACGAAACGCCCAAAATACGGACTTGAATGTACAGGTTCCCGGTTCATAATTCTCGTCCACGTTTAACTTATACTTTGTACCCGGACTTGCATCCTTAAGTCCTGCCAAAAAACGCGGCAACTCTGCATAAGACTCCTTAAAATCCCCGTATATAGCTGCAACGGCCTTTTGTTTGGCATCCCAAACCTTGTATTTGAACCATAATGATTATGTTAGAAATGAATACAAGTCAAATAATTATAGTTGAAGAAAACAAATCAAGACTTGTAAGGCTATAAGATGAAGATAATATTTCTTTCTCTTTATTCCTTTTTTGTTTCAATTCAATTTCATTTTTCATAACATCAGGTATTCATGGGTTTTGGGAATTACAATCATGCTTATACTTCCATGTATTGAAAAAAGAATGCAAGTTAAAGAATACCTTGTAGTGAGATACTTCGTGTTTTAAGTCTGCCAAAGCAACGTGACGTAAGTTCTTTATCTTATACGCGGGGTCTTCTCGTATATAGCGCTCAAGTACGTATGCTAGGAACACCGAATCAATCATCCAATTCTAAGTATGTTCTTTCGCACAAAATATGCCGTAAGGTTTGACTGAGAAAAACAACCATCTACTCTATAATGAATGGACCGGTGGTGCCATGGTGGTACTGGTGAATGATGAGAATGAGTCATCTCTCCCACAAGTAATTTATTTAGAGATTTGGCACCCAAAAAAAAAAAAGTAATTTATTTAGAGAGAAAACTAAAGATAAAAACATCCTATCTTAAAAAGGTATGTTCTTTAAAGAGGTTATCAGTTATCACAGTGAAACCTTAGGAGGGGGTAATACTAGAGATAAGCATGATAATGATTGGGTTGACAAAGAGCCAATACCACTCCAAAATAAAAGAGGCAAGAAGCTATTTCCTTCATTTTCATTTCTGAAGTATGAATTTACAAACATAAAGATGTGTCGTGTCATATTAGCGAACATACATAGAGAGAGAGAGAGAGAGAGAGAGAGAGAGAGAGAGAGAGAGAGAGGGGTGGAGGGGGCAAAAGCTAGGAAGCACAGACAGACATGGGTACTTACAGGACATGGCAATACAAGCAATTTCTGAAAAATTATAACATGACACAAGAATATACAACACTGGTAAGACACCGGTATGGCACTCCAAATGTGGTGTCTATGCTTCCTAGGGAAAAAGACAACTATCAACTATGTTGCACAAAATTCATGAAACACTGATCTGAATCCTAAGTCACTCGAGAGTAAATCAGAACTACAACAGATCTGCTAGCCTTTGAACTCTTTTTAGACTGGATATACAGCAAAAAGCAAAACCAAGAAACCAAGGAACAAAACAAATTAACAAATGGACAAACCATCATCTATAGTTCATAGGTGTCAACTGTGCTATCCATAGATTCCTCTCTCCGGTGTTCAGAGATTGGAGACCTGGTTTCTAGTTGGTCAACATCGATGGAGACTTCATCTGCTGTGGCAGATAGAGAATTTTTGTGATGTTTCCTATTGTGTCTCAACTTAACGATCCTCGAAAGCACCTGCACAACATCCCTCATTGAAGGTCATTTTCTTGGGGCACGGTTGATGCATTTGTATGCAAGAGTTGCCACTTCGTTGAGTTCTTGCACATCAAATTTCGCTTCCAAGTGGGAATCCACAATTTCCTCCCATCCAACTTTTCCCTCAATATTCATTGCTGCCTATTCATCAAACAAGAAATTACATTAAAATAGCAAGCATACGTGACTGCGACCAGGTCAACAATTATGCAACACAAGCCAACAATGAATGAAGTGAAATCAAGTTGTGAAAACATTCAAACATAAAATAACTAAACTTGTCACACAGAATTTAAAACCCATTCAAGGTGTTGGTCACTAATTCACCACCAAATCACCCAGATAGAGCCTGAAATAAAAAATGCTATTGAAGTTAAAAGGCAGCACACAATCAGATTAAATAGGTGGTGATGGGGATCCAAAACATGTAGGGTGCTTGTCTTTGAGAAGTGAGGAAGCCAGAATAAGATTTGATGTTTAAGAACACATCTAGTAATCAACTGATCCAACCACTTGAATCACATGAAAGTATTGTAAAGCCAATCCAACCAGCAAGACCAATCTCGTTCAGATAGCACCTCAAACATGCTTAAATGTGCTAGTGCATCAGTGTGTCTATCATAATCTTAAACAAGTTTATACCATACAACTATTTCTACCCAATTATAATATAATGCAAAAGTCAGCTATACATCTTTTATTCAGTTGCAACTGACAAGCTCAATAATATACCTAATAATCGTTCTGCAGGAGCTAGCACCAGAATCCATATCAGTGAGTCGGCTCACTAGTTAGAATTATCAAAACGGAAGTTTCAAAATAAATTTGTTTAATATAGTGTAGAGTGATGAAAATACCTGGGCTGTAGGAGATGTGTTTCCAGATTTTACAGGTGAAGATGCTTTTCTAGCCTCCTTTAAGTAAGATTTCAGTAAAGGCACAGGAGAGAACTGCCCAGTTAGTTCAAATGCAAAACCCAAGTTAACAGCATCAATTTGCCTTCCACTAATTACCAAAACCTCAATTACACCTATAGAACCCAGGAAAAACACAATTAACAAAAAATAAATAAAATTGATACAGAATTGGTTGACAAAGTTAAAGCAATTGACCTTATCAACCTATATTTTGGTTCATCCAACGTGTCAGAGCCTAACTACATTGGCCAAGCAGAGGCCAGGAAATTGGAAGTTGTATCATGGAAGAATGAGCATATTAACGATACAACTTCCAATTAGTTCAAATTAAAAAAAAAGAAAATAGCATTCAGAACATGATGCTATTTAAGACATGGCGGTCGTCCCAAAAAGCATGGCTTATATGGACATTTAGACCGTATAAGATGATATGACATCAATGAAGGAAAATGCCAAAGGTTCTAAGTCCTAGACCTTAAATAACTAGTTCCTTTATTGTTTTTTTTTTTTTTGGTATCAGAACAATGTTTGATAAACAACAGAGTACAGATCGGTACATGGAAACACACACAAAAAGCATAGGCTAATAAAAACATAAGGAAACCAAAAGATTTTTAGTTCTTTGGGCAGTTAAGGAGACTAGATTTAAGGTCAGTAAATTTCATTTAACAAAGTCATATTTGTCAGGCTTAAGAAAAGGGTTTCATCCATTTCTGCAACCAACAAAACAACAAAACAAATTACCTTGACCTCCATTTCTGCAACCAACAAAACAAATTAACCACAAATATGATGAAAAACCATAAATTTGGATAGAATTAACAAAATCATATATCTTGATAGCCGCAATATGACAACCACACATACCATTTAAGCACTCTGTAACACCATCAACCAAGGCAGATGTGCTGACATCCATTTCTCTGTCTACCAAGCAATTCAATTTAAATGACCTCCCAACTAATAACTGGTTTTCCATACAAATTTGTAGTCTTTTTGAAGCCAAAGCTTGGCAAGAAGTTCCTTGCAGTTAAATCCTGAGCAACCACCAATCAGAATTAGAATCAAAACAAAAAAGACCTTCCTGAAAATGAAAGAAAACAACATAGAGTAATGCCAAAAAATTAATAATAATACCAACCTTTTCTTCTCTATTTTTTTATTTTTCAAAAACTAATTCTAAATAATTTTACATTTAAAGTTTTCTCCATTTCCAGAACCAAAATAATAAAACCTCCAAACATTTTTGTTGTTTTCTTTGTCAACATTTTCTCTACAACCAAAGGGAACAATCACCCAGAATAGTGATTACAAAGAATTTCTAATATATAAAAAATGCAACTTCAATAAACAAAATAATGCATTCGTCTCCAACTGAGCATGGATTTTATAGTGTAACACCCCCCCCCCTAAAAAAAATTCAAAAGTGTTTATGGATTTGCTTTCCCACACATTCTCAACAACCAAAGAGAACATCCATTCTTCCATTAAAGTAAAATAACAATCAAAATCATAAAGCATGAAACCCTAACCCTCCATTCATCCACCTAAAAAGAAAAATACAAATAAAAATCAAAGTCTGACTGCTATATCTTAGACCTCTTCATTTCCTCATATTCAAATTCCCAAACCAAGACAACCTCAGTACAAAAAATGGAAAGAAATAATATCCATTTTCTTTTCTACATTTTTTTAGTGAACCAGACACAAAGTAATGCTGCACAAACAAGTTTTAAGAGAACCAACCGAACATGAATGATGTTTTAGTGTACACCCCTATTCTCGAAAATGTCAAAAAATTATCTGCTTTCCCACAATTTCTCAGCAACCAAACTGCCTTCTAATCAAAGAAAAACAATAAGAAATCATCATAATCAAAACGCATAAGAGTAAGACTTAGGTGCAACATATTAGGCTCCCAATTAAATTTAAACACATAACTGCATTAGATTTATTTTTTCTTAGAAAAGATAACACTTTTTGTGCTTCAATGGTCAATGCAACCACGCATTTAAATTCAATTCGTAAACTAATGCACTGCACCCAAATAGCTGTATTTAAGTTTCAGCCGACGCATAAAACTCAAACAGAGAGTAAGACACAAAATAGGTTCTAAAATAGTACAGTCAACAATCAAATCAATTATAAATATGGAACAAAAACCTATAACCCTCTGCCTATCCATATAAATAGCAATAAAAGTAAATGAATAAAAGACGAAGCAATCAAATCAAATTCTGGCTACTATTCCTCAGTCCTCTTAGTTTCCTCATACAAAATTTTCGGGCATTTTCTCGGTAACCAAACATAGAGTAATGCAGCAAAATAATGAGTAGGGAGGGGAAGCTTACGCATAAAACGCTGAAATCAGTGGCGCGGAAAAAGCATGGGGTGAGAGAGAATGAAGAGGTGGAAGCCATGAAAATTGAAGAGGAGTTATGGGAGGGTTTTTATTTGTAATAAGTTATGGGGTTTGGGCTTTTGGTTTTGCTAATGTAAAGAGAAATGCTAGTTGTGTGTTTGAACTTTGAAGTTGGTAATGAATGTACAAAGTCGCCAATTTAAGGTTGGTACATCTAGAGACTAGGGCATGGTGAGTATTACGTGTGAGGTTTTGTTTGGGTTTAGTGGGAAGACCACAATGTTTTGTGTCCCATGTGGGTGACACAAAACAAGACACAAGATTTTTCTCTTTTGCTTTGAGAGAAATTTTGTGCATCATGCTTGCATTTTCAGGAGATGGACCTGGCTGCATAGCTTTGATTTTATATTGAAATGATAAGTGTAGGGAAACTACCAACCTTATCCTATTCTTGAAAATTGTCCGATGACTCGAGATCCATTTCAACAAAGAATGCCTCCAATACAAAAGCTACAATCTGAAATTACATGAAAAACAAACTCTAAATTTAGTCTTCATTTGTTTGGGTAACTAATACACACTTGTGTTGAAAAGAGGAACACATAATGTCAACACGAAATTATAAAGCAAACCTAAAGCAATACAATTCACAAAAATTACAACCTAAAATAAGTAGAATAAATAAACTCTACATTAGAACATGCTTCTAAAGCACCATACTTTCGAGCCCATTTCAAACTACAACTACCTAAAAAATAATGATATCATATTGATAACTGAGAGCTCAATATCATTAAAATGTGTAACTGTTTCTTTCTCTCAAAATTACCCACATCAAGCAAAGAGGCATTTTTTCCAAGTAGAGCTTCTTCATTTACTAAACAAATAAATTTAAAATTAAGACAACAATACCACAGCAGCAAAGGCTTCTCATATTCCAAATTCCCGATACCATCACTTTAAAATGTTAAAAGTAAGTCATTCTCAACAACCCTGTTTGGAGTTACAAGTAAAATTTTTGGGATGGAATCGAGGCCCCTAACTTAGCCAAACCAAAACTGTTCTTTGTTATGGGCTGACCCTTGTGAAGTTACTATGCATGAATGCTTCATACATAAAGGTAATTACTGTCACTCTCTATGTTAAATTTTAGTCAATTACTGAAAATCTATTTCTTCAGCATCTTATTCAAGAAACAAAGTTGCTCTGTCTCATAAATTGCAAAACAATCAAATGGCAGGCATTTTGCTTCTGCCACACATGGAGAAAGGGCCAATAAGCTTTAGCTCATATGGCACCTTCAAGGCATATAGTGGGTTCAGACCACACTAAGTGCTTGTGTAAATTATTAATTTTAAAAAACATATAGGCAACATTGTTGGAAAAAAAAAAGGAGCAATAGTAAATAAAACTTACCAAATTTAAAAGCAGTAACACAGTTATTAAGTAGAAGCTGACAAAATAAGTGAGGCTCCATGCAGTTCCTGTTAATTCCTTGTAGCTCTGAAATGATGAATGGCAATTAAAAGAATGACTCAAAGTGTAGGTCACAATTACAGTTCAATTTTAACTAATTAAACCATATAAGTAATAGCACAGGATTAAGGAAGAACTGCTGATAACAACTTAAATATGCCTGAACCTCTTCTATAGTCCAAATATTAGTTGTATGCATTACATGCGGTTTACTGACATTTTAGATGTACAGATATTCTGTAGGGTGGAAAAAAAAATGCTTTAGTGCTAAGCTAGTAACTCTACTGAACCAAAAAAGGACTCAAGCCTTGATGCTGGGACAGACACAATGACGTGGATCATACCAATTAACTTGAACACTTTGAACGAGAGGGAATTCTTGTCAGACACAACACTTTCCTATCATGGTTGCATGAACAGAAGTGTGCCGAAGAATATGGTTGCATTTCTGTGACTCATAAGAACCAATTGTCCGATGGAGTTTGGGTTGTGACAAGTTCCCACAAGGTTGTGTAGTGTTCTTCCTTGGTTTATTGACTCCATATTGCAGAAATAACAGTTGTGAGAAGCCAGTATTGCTGCCATTGAAGATTTAGATTTCTGCAGAATACATTGAATTGTGAAGCAGTAATTTTGAACAGTGAAATTGAGAAGTGAAAGAATGCAAATTAGATATATAACCAAGCAAACCATAAAATTCCAAACTCAGAAATAATAAGAACTTAATAACTAATATTAAAGTTGAAACCTTCAAGACCCAAAAAACAACCTTAACTATGACAGCAATCACAGAATCTTTAACTTGAAACCAAACAGGTCCTCGGTACAATTGAATCATTTCTAAAGTTTCTGCCAAGGGGGTTGGGATTCATTGAACTAAATTATCACTATTAATTTTGGAAATGCATTCATTTCAATTCTAATGATTGATGTCATTGCTGGGAAAAGTGTATAGCAAGTCTTTTTGTTAAAAAATTAGTTGACTGCACATACAGCTATATTCTTATATATTAGACAAAACATACAATCATATAAGGCAAAGTCAAACTCGAGTATCTGATTATTTGAAATAGAAGATTCAAGCAGATCATAAACAACAATATTCAAGGTTGGATTCTAAGACCTTTGACTGGTCTCACCCTTTGGTTCCACCAATGCGATTGACCATCGAAAATCATCCCCGTTTTCTTCTCCTCACTGGTTCCTTGACTGGTCTCACCTTGCCTGAAAAGAACACAAGCAAATACTCATATTCAAATCATTTAACTATAAAGAGATGCATATGTAATCGGTATAAGAGGGGGAGTACCATGTCCAGTCCCACAGTGAGGAGGATGTGTCCGTGTCCGTTGCGGCCTTCGCGGCCGATCCTCACTATGTGAAGCCTCAGGTGGGGGGGTGGGTATCTCTGTCTGGATGGCACCAGGGGTGGGCATGAATCTCATCTCAACTCTACCACATACATCTGCGGGGATAGTGCCGGTAGTCGGTGGGGGAGAGGATGTGGGTGGGCAGGTATCATCGCGAACCATGGATGGGGACCGACATGTCGGGGAAAACGTATGGGATGGACCCGCATCATCATGTGCCATGGAGCCCATGTCATAACCAGTGTCCAAACACATCTCATCTGATGTCTGACTTGCCTCCTCCATCGTGTGGTCATGCACGGGTGTGTGACGCCCACCCAATGTGTGACGGCTCGCAGTTGTGGGACGCCGACTAGATGCATGGTGCTGACTAGATTGACGACCTCCATGCCCTCGACGTCCACCTGCTTGCCAACCACGCCCTACAGCCGGTTCACTTGCATTGCCCACAGTGCGTGCACCGTCCAAGGTCAATCGACTGATCTCTTCAACAGATTGCAAGGCATTCATACAGTCGGTGTAGATCTCAGACCCTGGTTAGAACTTCGCCATAATCCTCAACTGTGATTCAACCTGTCACAAGTATACAAGAGTAGTGTTAGGATTTGGAACTAAAGTATGCAAAGCGAGGTACATTTATAATAGAACAATCTTTGTAAACTTACCAAAGTGTCCAGTATGAGGTCTCTTTTGTAATATGCCAAACAGTGATGGGACGATACCACACCATATACTCGTCATTGTAGCTCATTACCCCATGAAAGGGCGGTGCTTCAGCAATTGTGGCATGCGCAGCCCATCTAGCAATATGAGTGGCATATTCTTGAACCCAATTTTTTTCGTGCTTGCCTTGGAGTGTTATCTTGTGAAGTTCAATTGAAGTATCGACATTGTCCGGTATGCCTTGCTTCATCCCAAACTGTCGAAGAACACGTTCAGGGTGATGGCCTTCAACCACCCAAAAATGTATGAGCGGCACGATGGACCTCCATATGTGTTGGCCTGCCGTACAATATGCGGGCAGGGAACCCAAATAATCTCTATATGGCTCCCAAATAATCTACAATGATCCAACAAATGCAAACAACCATATTAAAAATATATCTGTAACGATATCTTACAAACAACCATAAAGTGGTTGGTTCCCACTTGTAAGGCACGATACCTGATTTGGCCGGAGCGAAGCAAGCGACACACGATAGGCGCGTAGGACATGCATTGGATGGTCAGTTGTTATCTTAGCCCCTTTCCATCTACCAAACAACACAGACATAACCTTCATATTAGTTACTTACATAATTCCCATGCGGAAAAAAATTAATGCGGAAATGTAAAACGATAACTAAGTTGAAGATCCTACATACCTGACAGCAAGTGGACCTGGGGGCAGTGCCTGGTGTGGATACCTCATCACAGGACATATTTGTGGAAACCTCGCCCACGCCCACAATTGCACTAATAGCAGTGCACCACCAATTTGCTTGGCTGTCTTCTCTGATGCCTTACAGAGGTGTCTATATAGCCAACTTAGTGTTGCACTACCCCAACTATAATTCTTTCCATTGCTGATTGGATTGAAAAATTGTAGATACATGATTGAGAGCCGTTCGCCAGACTTGTCCATAAACAGTATACTACCCAACATTTGGAGTATGTAATACCGAGCATACTATTGCACACGCACCTCAGTGGCGTCAACGAGAAGAGGGTTGCGAAACTACTCCTCCAGCCATTTGGCTTTTATCCTCAGCCCTTCCAACACTGCAGTGTTCTTTTTTGTACCAACTGGTCTGTCCGGTGGGGGGGGTACCTAGAAAATCCATGCAAAAGTCACGCCAGTTGTCCATATAGGTAAATCCTACCACCGGCAAGCCATGTACAGGTTCCCCCATGATGACCTCTATGTCTTGTAGCGTGATGGTCATCTCACCGTGGGGCAAGTGGAATGAGTGCGTATCTAGCCGCCATCTCTCCACTAAGGTCGTGATCAGTGCATGGTCAAGGTCCATATGTGGGACCCGAAGTAGCCTATCTAACCCCGCATCTGTGATATAAGTGGCAATCCGTGGATCTAACCCACCATCAAACAGACCTTTATCTCGGTGACGACAAGTCAGAACACCTGGCACTTCCTGCAAACAAAGCAGCTTAGTATTAATAATAGCATTCACTAACCACGTAATAATTACACTTCAAACATAATGCCCAAAATCTTTCTACTACATATATTGATTACGATTTTGGACACAAGTGCATACCTCGCCTGCCAAAGAAGCATCCCAAAGCAAACTTGAACGATGCATAGGTTGCCTCGTCAAGACAGTCCCTATAGAGGGTCCTGCTCGATGTGGGTCCATACCTGGCATAAATTAAAGGTGATTAATGGCCCATTAGCATATTCATCAAATACTCATAAGCTAAATCAAAATGATAGCATCTCATTGATAGCATCTCACTAATTTTTTTATTTGTTTTTATATCAATAATTTTTTGATGGCCTTTAAGAGGGGAAATGCTATTGTTGAGGGTGGCTCAAGTGTAATTTTATTGAACCAAATTGCTAAAGTCAGTACCTATATATACATGTTCTCTTTCTTCATCCCCTTGTTTAGTTTTAAGTTATATTTAATATTTAGTTGTATTTTAAAGTTAGTATTGGAATTTGTATATCAATGAATATACCAATTTTTTGATTAATTGCAAAATATAAACAATAGGCTATATATATATATATATATATATATATATATATATATATATATATATATATATATATATATATATATATAATAATGACCAATAATTATTATGACCAAAAACATGCATTACATAAACAGACCCTTCATCTAGTTTAGGTGTAGGAACCGCTCTCGACCCTTATGCAGAATTACATTACCAAACTATGGTCCAAAGTTAGGATAAATTCTTCAGAAAGTGTTAGGCACTCAAGTATGCTCAATTCAATGGATTGGCCTCCACTACAGACCTTCTTTCCATATTCTAGGAAGGGTTTTTCTAAGTGGGATATGTCCTAAACATGCAAATTGCTTTAAGAAAACATAGATCAAAATAAACACAAGCACGATTCAAGCATACATAAGGGGTGAGTTTCCTATTTCTAAGTTTTTAGCTTAGGCTAACATCAACCAAACATGCATTAAATAAATAAAAATAGAAGATAAAGATTTCTAAGGTTTCTGCAATGTGTACACATGACCAAGGCTGCGTACATAGGTCTCTAGGGTGGTGCTACATAGTACATACACACTTAAGAGGAAAAACCCTTCTCTATTCTAATTTCTACTCTTAGTATGTTCCTAAGCTATAATTAATTGAAGATCAGAACAAAAATAATTAAACGTGTAAAATTAAAAAGCAAAAAATATGATATAAAAAATGAGAAAAACACACACACACACACAAAGAAAGGAAGATTTACCTCTACTGTAGACAAGGATCTTAAAGCTTAAATTAAATGGTCCTTTCAATCTTTGGGCTGAATGATACTACAGAAGAGAGTACAAACAATGTTAAAAATCCTTAAACTCAAACATCAACGACCATGGAGAGATTTTTTGACCACCCCGAAAAAAAAAAAAAAAAAAAAAAAAAAAAAAAAAAAAAAATTTAGAACTTTAAAAGGGCATCGAAGGAAGTTCCCTTTTTTTTCCCTCAAAAAATCTCCTAAGCACTTGATTGATTTTCTTTAAAGGGCTCTAATCTAAGCCTTTCAATTCATGTGTTCTTTCTATTTTTAAAACTAATAAGTTCTTTCTAATAAGTGAGTTCTTTCAATTCGTGTTTTTTAAATTCACAATATCCATGATTCAACATAGCACAGTCACAAACTACTATAATTCTATAGGGAATATTTCCACAACTACGAAATCAAAAAGAGGAAAAGAATGTCAAATCCATTCATGAGCCAACAAATACAAACTCGCATCCTCCTATATATATATATATATATATATATATATATATATATATATATATATATATCATCACTTCCTATTAGCAACATTCATCCAAAACAAATTGCATTTTGGATTATTCTAGACTATCAAGCAATGACAATTTGAATTTCCCAATAAACGTAACACAACACAGCTCATTGCAATAAAAAAAATTCCTACATGTCAACAACAGAATGAATCAAACAGTTTCAGAATAAAACTAAAATAAAAAGAACCACGTAACATAAACAACACAGTAATTCCCCTCTAAAACTTCATAACAAGGAATAAAGAGACACACCCAAATCAAAAAAGATCAAATAATTGAGATCTACAAAGCTACCCTTTATTTATTTATTTATTTATGTTATGACACACTTATCATAGTTTAATAGAATTAGCTTCACTTCAATTTCTTGACTCCTTTTAATTACAACAATGCAACATGCACCCTTCTCTACTCTCATTTTCGTTTCACAATGTTTTCAAAAGACATATAAACAAAACAAAAAACTAGCCAACAATATTTCATTTCTTGTTAAACTTTCACAACAATTTTCATTGTTTCCTCTGCATTTTACACAACAATGAACAAAAATTTTGATCCAATACAATTATAAAAAATAACACAATTAATAATCAAAATTACCACAATTACTTAAAAACTCATGGAAAGAACAAAAAAAATTACCAAAATTGCTAACCTTTGAGTGCGAGGTCGCCGACGATGAAATGGGTTTGGGGTTTGTACGGCGGCACCGGCGATGAAACGGGTTTGGGAGTCCGAGGTTGCCGGCGATGAAAGGGGTTTGGGGTTTGTACGGCGGCGCCGGTGATGAAACGGGTTTGGGAGTCCGAGGTTGCCGGCGATGAAAGGGGTTTGGGGTTTGTACGGCGGCGCCGGTGATGAAACGGGTTTGGGAGTTCGAGTTTGCCGGCGATGAACTGGGTTTGGGGTTTGGAGAGTGAGAGTGAGAGTGTACAAGTGAGTGAGAAATGAGAGATGAGAGATTAGAAATGACCGGTTTTAGTGAGCAATACTCGAGTACTTTGAACGGTACCCGAGTACATGAAACTCGAGTATAATGGGCATATACACAAAATTGCAATCCAGATTAGTACTCGAGTTTCAAGAACTCGGGTACCATTCAAGGTACTCGAGTAGATGAAACTCGAGTATAATTCTGGATTCCCATCACATGTTGGCGGACAATCCAGATTGGTACAAAATTGCAAATCCAGATTGGTACTCGAGTTTCAAGAACTCGAGTACTTTTCAAGGTACTCGAGTAGATGAAGCTCGAGTATCAATCTGGATTATCCCATCACAAGCTGGCAGACAATCCAGATTGGTAACCGAGTTTAGTGGACTCGGGTACCAGATTATACAGTACTCGAGTTCTCCAAACTCGAGTATTAGGTGAATTTTTTTAAATAGAAATTTCATACTGGCATGCCACGGTGGAAGTGTAAAATCTAGTACTCGAGTTCACCAAACTCGAGTACTGGAAAAAGTGGTATTTCCCCAATTACTTCTGGAACAGTGTTTTTTGCCTAATTTTTTTTAAAAATGATGGTATTGGGCCGATTTGGCCCTATTAAAATGTAAGCTATTAGGTGGAGAGGCCCAAATATGTACATAAATGGGCCGGACTTGACACCTTATGCCAACCAACTCTACTAAGATTAATATCATCTAGAGTGACCAACCCTAGTTTTTTTTTAATGAGAAATAATCCAACCCTAAATTTTAAATTAAACTACTAGGTAGATAGTGAGACAATGGTTCGGTAAATTACTCAATGTACCGGATGAATTATATGTTCTTTTCAAATAAAACTAAAAAACTGAACTCTACATATAGATATAGGTACCATACAGAAGGAATACAAATCTTCTTTACCACTTTTTGACTTCCCCTCTATGTTTCACCAATCACAACTTACCATGTATTTGTTTAACTTTTTTTTTAAAGAATAGCTAACGTTTAAAATGAAAAAAAAATAAATAAACAAATGCAAGCTGTGATTGGTAAAACATAAAGTAGAACTCAAAAAGTGGTACAAAAGAATTATATTCCATACACGAGACCCATATTTATGTAAGAAACAAGTCTAATAAATTAAATGTATGGAATACACTCTTTTAAAAAAAATTATATATAAATAAAATAGTGGAAAAGGGGAAAATAGGGTCCAAACCACATACATGAGATATCACAAAAAAATGCCATTATCACTAAACTATCACTTTGAACCCAATAATACATATATATTTTTGACAAAAAGGGAAGTTTGTTAACATAATAGCTATGTGAAAAATATGCAGGAACTGAGGCTTTATTCGCTGATCTTGGTCACTTCACAATTCGATCCATTCAAATAAGTATGTGCAGTTTAACCGATCCGGCTGTCATATTGGCATATATTGGGCAAGCCTCCTTTCTTCGAAAGAACAGTGACCTTGTCTCTCAAACCTTTTACAATTCTCTACCAAGTAAATGATACATATCCATTGTCATATTGTTTCTTCTGTGTGTGTGTTTTTTGGCCTCAGATATAGTTGATTTGTTAAGTGATACATGTACATATGATGCAGAACCTATATATTGGCCCATGTTTGTGGCGGCCACATATGCAGGAATCATAGCAAGTCATGCTATAATATCTGGGACTTTCTCTATAATCCAACAATCCCTCTCACTAGGGTGTTTTCCTCGAGTGAAGGTAATTCATACATCGACTAAGTATGAAGGACAAGTTTATGTATCTGAAGCCAATTACCTTCTAATGTTGGCTTGTGTAAGCCTCACCTTGGGTTTCAAGACCACAACTAACATTGGCAATGCATATGGTAATCCACAATTTCACATATTCTTTAAGCATGTTTTTAATCTAAGCTATAAATTCTCAATATTGATTGTCACTAATTATTTGAATATGCTCAATATCGGAAATAAACTTTTAAGGTCAAATGTACTTTTTGTCTGTAAATTTTGATCTATATTCAGTAATTTCATCCCTCAAATTTAAATGTTGAAATTTTTTCTCTAAAAACTTTAAAAGAGTCTATCTTGCGATCTTGTCATTCCTTCTATTTATTGCTAAATGTATTCCAAGCCGTTCATTTTGTTAGTAATGAGAAACTTTAGGGATGAAATTGATACTTCGTTTAATTTGAGGGATTCAGTTGAACTTGAACCAAATTTCCAAGAACAAACAATATTTTTTGGCCAAGTTTAAGTATTACTAGCTTTTCCTTTTCCTTGGTCTTATCTTTCCTAAGAATCAAGTAGAGCCTAAAACATATAAATTCCACCTAATGAATTGTTGATCCTTTGCATGCAGGGCTGGCGGTGGTTTTTGTAATGACCCTCACATCGTGCTTCCTAGTTCTAGTCATGATCATGATATGGAAAACCCGCATACTTCACATAATTTCCTACATTCTTATCATTGGCACTACTGAGCTTATATTTTTGAGTTCAGTCCTATACAAATTTGTCCAAGGAGGATATTTTCGCATAGGCTTGGCAGCAGTACTAATGAGTGTAATGTATGTTTGGAACAATGTGTCCCGAAAAAAGTATTATTATGAGCTTGAGAACAAAATTTCTCCAGAGAAGTTAAAGGAAATAGTTGCAAACACAAGCTTTTATCGAATACCTGGGCTTGCCTTGTTCTACTCAGAGCTTGTTCAAGCCATCCCACCAATCTTCAAGCACTATATAGAAAACCCACGGTTCACTCAATCCTCATTTTTGTCTCCATCAGATCACTACCTATAAACAAGGTTCCAATTGTAGACGACTAAATTCTTAGTTCAAAATAAATCAAACAAGTAAAATAGTTTCACAAATGCGAATTTGTATTGATGAATATGTGGTACAATTCTCTGTAATTACAAAAGAGTGATCCTCTGATTCGATCTTCTTGAAAGATTTGTTAATTGGAATCGTGGTAATATAATTTTGATTCGAACACAAGATATCCTTCAATTTGGCCAAGGAATGGATCGAAAATCTTTGAAACGGAATTACAATGAATCTCTGGCTATGAGCTTGTTAGAAATTCTTTTTTCTTCGTGTTCTTTGTGTTCTTCGTACGTTCTTCTTTTCTGAAGGTTTGTGGTGGAAGTTCTTCAGGGCTTTAGAGGCTAGAATCCTTAGAGCTTCGCTGATTTGTGGTTTGTTGAGGTTTCTGGAGACTTTCGAGCTTGATTCTAGTGACCTTTGAGATCTAGACAAGTAGTTTGGATGATTTTGCTTCGAATGTTGTTTGTATTCGAGGTTGAAGTTTTTGAAGTTCCTGGAGGCTTCGGGGTTTGATTCCGGCAGAGCTTCTTAGATTTCTTGAACTCACGATATCTTTTTCTGTCTGTCCAAATGTCTTAGGAAGGCTTCTATTTATAAGAGTTTGGGGGTGGGTGAGCGACACGTGGTGGAGTCTGATTGATGACACATGTCACAGCCTGATTGGTCTGCTTATGTCATCGCTTACACGTGCTGGATTGCTTGTGTCATTACTTACACGTGCAAGGCTGCTTGTGTCATCGCGTACGCATGCTAATGCGTTTCATGCCTCTATTTCAATGACACTTGGCAAATTTCTATTGGTTTCTGAATAGTGATAGCAAAAGCGTTTTCTTTTTCGTCAAGTAGAGCCTAGAGAGCTTAATGTGTTTTGCTGTGTAGTGAGGTATGGATATAGAGATGTGCAAAATGAGTCGGAGCCCTTTGAGAAGGTTTTGATAGAAAGATTGAAAGAGTTTATTAGTGATGACTTTAGGTTGTCCCAAAGAACGCTGAGTAATGCTGAAAAGGAAGGAGATGTACTGGATGATTGGTTGGAAAAGGAAAAGAGTGGAATTGGGGATGTGAGGGAATTTGAAGAAGATGAAGGACAAGAGGTTGTAGAGAAAGAGATTGAGGCTGTAGACAAGGCATGGCATGCTGGTGTTGTCCACTTGATGGGTGAGACTGAAGTGGTTGCTGGTGAAGGAGCCAGTATGGTAAAGAGAATTATAATAAATTATGCTTGCAACTTGTTGAAGAGAAATCTAAGAGATAGTAAGGAAGTGGTTGATATTCCTCACGAGCGTATGCTGAAAGTGGGTATGACTTATGAAAGAATAATTTGCAGGAAAGATAGACAAATAAAAAAGTATTTCAATTTGTAGAAAAATTAAATAAGAGAAAGATCATGGTATGTGTGGAAAATGGAACATATGGCAGGGTTTGTTGCTAATACATGTAAAATCTTTCAACGTATCAGTTTCATTGATCATGTTTTTGTGTGATAACTCTTTTATTGGTATTTCAACTCGTAGACTTCCTTTGAGCTCTCTATGTTTTGTTGGCATTTCAACTAGATGTTCGATGTCCAAAATGAGTTTTAGCTCAGGTTAATTATAGTTGCTTCTGCTATGAGCCTTATAGCCCAGTGGCATTCATTAATCTCCTTTATTAGCAGAATTAGAATTCAATCATAAAAATAGGACAGAAGTGGGGGGTTTAAATTCAAAAGTCTAAACCCATTAAGTGGGTATACAACTTACTCGTAAAAAATGATCATTGTTAAGGGCTTGGATTTCATTTGCTCTTTTGGACGACCGTTTACTTTCGGCTCAAAACTTATAAAAGTGACAATCTTCCGTGGATTAGTGCTTATTTATAAACACTCTTCATTGAAATAAGACAGTAGAAACCAAGCAAGAGGAGTCCAATCATCAAAACACCAGGGATTTTCAAAATGTTGTGGATATGTGACTCAGACATGGAAGATTCTAACAGCCTCCTGGTCGCCATCATGGTCGCAACGAGCGAATTGGTATTTTATCTTAAATTAAAGGCTTTAGTAGTTGCAACTCCTGCTTATAATGGGAATCGACTAATCAACAAAAGATAAAGTGGTCAAATTTGGTAAAAAGAAATATAAATGAAAGTTTGATACAAAATATGAATGACATAGATGTATATATTTTGGCCTTAAAAGAAGGAAATTATCCTGGAAAAGCAAAGAATAAAACATAAATTAATCTCTAAGCCATTACAAAAAGCAGCCATTTTCTCTGACATCATTTACCTGTAAATTCTTGTCGTGCAGGTTAACTTGGCACCATAATGAGCATGTCATCTATAGACTTATTGTCATTCAGGTTAACTCAGCACCATTATAAACAATAAACAATAGAAAAACACTGACAAAAAGTCTGATCAATTCTCATTGACCAAATATAATTGAGGAGCTACAAAATTGGGATGATTGTTTCCTTTACTATCAGCAAAAACTCTCCTGTGCCCTTGTATATCTCTAGTGTGGTTTTGGTACATACCCATCAACTGCAAAGTTTCGGGTGGCGGCGGGAATAGCTAAGCGAATTCCATCAAGTTCAGGTTTTGCAATCACTTGACAACCCAAGCGAGATCTGCAAAATCCCAAACATGAAATTAGATCTAACTGCCCCAAAATGGAATAGGAAAAAAAAAAATCTACATTGAAGGTAAAGAAAAATTATCATAGCAAGTTCATGCAAACGGAACCAACGTTTCTGTAAGCCCAAAGGCCAGATCCAACATATCGTTTTCCTCATCAGCAGGGTCTTCTAACTTATTGTAATACTCCATGTCCTACCATAAAATTCATTAGTTAGCCCCTCAAATTTGAGCTTAATATAATGTTTGACCTAACACAGATTAAAGTCCAAAAGGATGATTGTTTAAAACATATAGCCAAAACATACCATCACAATCACATGACATGTTGAACAGGCAAGTGAGCCTTCACATGCTCCTGAAATGACATTAAAAAACAGAGCATTAAATTTTGAAACAATGAACGAAGAAATACAAACTCATTGACATGGAAATTATTCATCCATCAATCTTGTGCTACTGAAAGTAAAAACTTCAGCCCAGGGGGAAATCCCATGTTATAGTTTAAACAAGGTATATCTGGTAAGTACTCAATAACTATTACTGTCAGCATGTCCTTCAAAGTTCAGCAACTGTTCTAAAGATGCCCAAGTTATAAGAAATTACTTTCATTAAAACCTATGAAAACAAATTAGACAAATGTAATGATGCAAAACACTGGACTAAATAAGTATCAGAATCCTTGCCTTCAAGCTCTATATCATTTTCATGAGCAGCTTCCAACATTGACATTCCAATTGGGACCTTAATGTGCTGCTCCTCTCCATCCTTGTCAACAAATGTGACAGATATCCTGCAAATTAAAGCATCCAAGTAAGAAGAAATGTAAACCTGAAGTGGGGGAAAGGTTGAGGACAGAGCAACAATGTCTCATAGGATGCTGAAGACATTATATTTATAGACACCAATAGTGTACACTATCCATTAGAATACTCATCCTCCTAATGGTTGACAGCATAACATGCACATAAACATATACTTTGCTCTTAATATAAAGACACCCAACACAAGAACAGGGGACATCATATATGCTACTAGGACTGTTGCTTATCTAATTCCCTCCTCTCCCTGCATAAGTGGAGCTACCTTTTCTCCTTTACGGGGTATTTTTCTATCCTATCATAATAACCTTACCCTCAACAATAGTCAACCAGATAAGCTGCGTTGGAACAAGTCCATAAGTAGTAGGCCACAAGAATAATTCTAGAAACATCAAGAGCTATGCAAACAAGCCAAATCATGTGAGAAACTCCAGCACAGTACCCATGCTACAACTAGAATTACCTATGTTGGCTGCAAAGCCAAAGTATTAATTTAATAAATCTTCACATATACAATTGCATCCAACACATGCCATAGCTTGCCCAGAGTAGTGCTACATGAAAAAAAAAAAAAAAAAAAAAAAAAAAAAAAAAAAGCTTTTCTTTGGAATAATTGATGCTGCTACTTTGCATAAACTGGGTTTGTAGATCTATATCATCTTCACTCTTTCAGGGTCATATGGTGCTAAATTAATCAGCAGGGGTGTATAATACAAGTGACAATTATATATTCCACATCCTTACAATCCATTTTAAACAAAAGGAACTTACGTTTCTTCCTTTTCACTCCCTTCCTCTGATGCATTGGCAGTAGTAGTGGTAGAAAAATTATGATGCTTCAGAAATATGGAACCCTGGAACACCTTGGTTTCTGTCTGTCGTTCAAACTGTTTTGAAAAACAAGGAAAAATCATGCTAGTTTCAATAAGAATAACAAGTTTTAAAAAAAAAAATCACATCTAAATTGTAAAGAACCTCATAATTACACAATTTTTTCAACAACCATCTCAACCCATGTATAACATGCACAATTATAGATTTATGCATTATTCTCATATATTGCTTACAATTTCCAATTTATTCCCATTCTAAACATTTCCATGCAATTTTATTATGCAGTTTACACTTCTCTTTTGAACATGGAATGCTATTGTGTAATTTCAACCCTGAATCTTTACCAAAAATTTACTGCAGAGGATTGCTAAATCTTGTCATTTAACTGGATTCATAGTTTTGTCACTACTTTTCCAGAGTAATTCAGACACTAGATTATTCACTCAGCCAAATCTTAAATTTGAAACTATGATTCACAGACAAGACTTTCAATCCTTTACAAAGAAAACTCTAGGATTGATCTAGTTTCCTGGCCAAAAAAGGGAAAGAGACTATCACGTTAAAAATGATATCTAAGGCTGCGTTTGTTTCACCTAAAAATATTTTCTGGTAAATATTTTCCTAAATTTCAGGTGTTTGGTGTGACTTAAAATGCTGGTCAACCATCAACCTAAATAATTTGGGGCATTTTGGCGTAAAATGATTTATGCCTCTATCTCTAGGCAAAACATTTTACGCCTCACACAAAACTCATCAGCCCCAACCTCCACGCCCCGCCCAAGCACCCTTTCTTGCTGCCACCGATCTTGCCGCAACCACTTTGTGGCCGCCAATCTCACCCAACCACCTTGCTTCCGTCGATCTCATTCCAACTGGTTGTTCTTACCGATCTGTATACAACAAAGCCTTCCCTTCCTACCAAGCCATTGGTGGCCACAAAGCCAGCCATCATAAATCCTCCACCAAACCCACCACCACCACCAATGAAACCTACCCAACAGTAACAACAACACCAACACCATCATCACCAGCAGAAATGTCACTTTCTCAGGAGGCAGCAGCTCCCACCAAAGCCACTGTGACTTTGACTTGAACCTGCATTCCTTGCCTGACTTCTGGATCAACAAGAAAAACACTACTATTCAGCTTAGGTGGAAAAGGTGGTTGAGTCTCCTTTACCAACGAAGAATTCATGTTTGTTCTTGATGAGTCAGGAAGATAATGGTTCCTTAACAAGAATGATTTCTAGATGAAATCAACCACAATGCTTCATTGGATTTTTTTTTTTTTTAAGGTCTATGATTGTTTTAGGCTTTTTTTTTTTAAATGAATTGTTTCTGTACAGTGAATTTGTTAATTGTTTGTGAAACATTCTTAATATCTCAGTTCTGTTCATCATTATTATTTCATTATTAAGTAAAACTGGGTTCTCAACTAGTTGCCATGTATATCTCTTCCTTGTTAGACATCTACTTGGGGGGAGAGGGAAGGCTTATTCAGGTGAGCCATCCTCCCTAGTATTCAATACAGGGCAAAGAAGAGGGGCTTAACTCTGCCAAGCAAACTCTTCCCTTTTGTTTGATTTCTTGGAAGTCAACCTTTCCGTTCACTCCACCAAGAAAGGGTTAAGGCACAACGCAATCTGAAATGAATCCTGAAGGCACTCTCCTTTATTGTGTAAAAAGCATAATTTGCAGCCAAATTTCCTCATCGTTTGATCATTTTGATTATTCCAGCTAGGATAAAAGTCCCAGTCAAAACTCAGGCAACTTGCTCTTCCAACTATTTCTCACTTGCTGCTGTTAGTATTTTGGATTTTTTTGGGGGGGTTGATATTTGTTTATTATATTATATCTGTTTGGGAGTAGAGATAATGTGGGGAAGTAGTAGAAAATATGTTCCCAGAGCATTTTCCAGAAAATATTTTTCAGTTAGAATATATTTTCAGGTGAAACAAATGGAGCCTAAAACATAAAACCAGAGGAGAAAGATTTCTACAATCAAGGTGATCCAAACACAAAGATAGAGACTTAAATCTTCCACAGGACAAAGCCATGGCATTGTAACCTAGCTATGCGAGCAGATCCAAGTCTTTTTACATACAAGTACAACTGCAGACCTGTAGGCCTAAGTTACAATTAGATGAAAAGCAAAGGGCATGAGGAATAATAAGCTCATTAAAAAAAAATCCATAACAGCCACCAGCCTTCCATATTGTATGAGAAAAAAACAACAATATCTGATATAGGTAGAAAAAGGAAGGAGCAGATGATCAACTACACTCTTGCTTGCCCTTCTGACTTGATGATTCAAATTCTAATGGGTATAAGAATCATTGATCACACCATTGTGTCCTCCAACTAAGTCATTATGTGGAGCCACAACTCGCTTCTGCTAATCAAGATAGATCCTAGAATATTCTATGACTAGCATTTGTTATGATGGCCTATCAAGGTATCAAGGACTTCAAGTACCTTTGTTTCAAACTCCATGGCCCATCATTTAGAGTAAGCATCCAAGATTAATCAAAATGTGAACAATGAGAGCTTGGCTAATTACAAGAGAAGTGAATACCACTCACATCTACAAGCAAAGTCCTTGGTTAATTAATATCCATTTAGTTCAGTGAATTTATATATTATCATTCTCCAAGCACTTTGGTAAAATGATTCTACTGCCACTTTATGATCACTCGAGCAAATGGAAAGCATAAAAACAATATTACCTAAAAAGCAACAGATAATGCAAAAACTAAAAGTAGAAAACTCATTCTTTGCAACAAGAATGATGATACATACCAACGGTTGCAAATATTGGCTGTAGGGCCTTTGTATATATCCTGCTCTAGTTATGGGTGTCAATTTCCCTGAAAAAAAAAATCATTCGGAATTAATGATAGAACGCATCTATGTCATGCATCGAGTTAAAACCACTTATAAGTTATAATCTCAAGTTATTCATGGTATATTGAATTGTGACTTCTTTTTTTAATTAGTAAGTTATAAGACGACCTACCAATCACCTCTCCTAGACCCCACAAAAATGAAAGCTCTGTGCACTTCCTATGACCTTTTTTAAGTTTCACACACCCAATGGGTCTAAAACCTATAACCTCATCCTCCAGCCAGTACTTATAAAGATGTCATTTGAATTTTTGATTCTGAAACATATCGACTGTGTTTGCCAACGGCTTTTTCTTTTAAATTTTTAGCGTCCTTCCTTCAATACATTTTTTAAAACCTCACTTTTTCTACATCCAACCATACTTTAACCAACTTTTGACAAATAAGCTTTCAGCAAAAAGCTGCATTGCATCCATACAGACACTTATTACAAGAAAGCAAAACAAACAAAAAATTAAAAAAACATAAATACAAAATGGGTTTTTATGAAAACGGATTTGTCATTTGAAATTGAAACAAAACTCATTGGTTTCATATATATAGAGCTATACAGACATGAAGGTTTATTATCCTGTAATGAAATTGGGCACACCAAAAGTAGTCATACCTCTTGAGAGTCCTCTGAGCATCAAAATTCCAGCTCTTGAAACTTTAGATGCCAACATAATCACACTTGAAAAAAAAAAAAAAACGCTGCCCCCAACTCTGAATAAGGAAATCAATGAAATAATAATGAAGATTCCAGTAATCATATAATATATCAAAGTAGTGACATAAATTTTAAATTTGGAAAAAAAAAAAAAAAAAGGCGCAATTAGGATTATCATAGAACACCAAATTGAAGGGCAAGGATGTAATATTAAAAGGAATAAATGAATTCATCAGAGACAGAACGAACGAAAGAAAGAAACACGACCAAAGTGTTAAGGAACGAAACAGTACCTCTGAGGTTGTCTCTGGTGGTAACAGAAACTGATTGCGGAGGTGTTGAAATTTGGATCCGAGTCCGAGTCGATCTGGGTATTATAATTTAGACCTCAATTGGTTCGGCTGAGCTGAGAAAAGGAGGGCAGAAAGAATAGAAATGGGTGGGTCGGATCGGATCGGTTGAAAAGCCCTTGAATTTTATTATGATTTTTTTTTTTTTTTAAATTATGGTTGAACCGGCAACCGGCGCCAATCTGATTCGGTTATTCAACAAAACCGAAATTTATGAAAAAAGCAGGTTTACCATTGATTCCAACCGGAAAAATCAGGAACCGGAATGATTGAACCGGTTTTGTTAAATCATTGATATCTAGAATTGCAGAAAAAACTAATTTTTGTTCTGATTAGAGAGACTACTCCACAAACACAATACACACGGTATTGCTTGAATTTCTTGAAACAAGCTTCTTCTTCAGAGAGAGAGAGAGATTTACAAACAAAACAACCAAAGCTATGTATTTTACAAACCCTGAAAGCCACACACCCTCTTTTTTTTTTTCTTTTCTTTTTTCTTTTTTTAAGAGTCAGTAAGAGCCACATACTTTTGATATTCATTTAAGTCTTTACTTTTATTTCTTCTTTTTTTTTTTTTTTTTAAAGGAGTTTTCTACTTGTACGTACGTTTGGCCAACACAGAAATTATGGCTCCATTTAGATATAGTTGAAAATTAAAAAGTAAGATTGCAAAATAATTTTTTAATGTGTGAATTAATTATGATACTTAGCTTCTTTTTTTTCTAATGATAATTATGATAAGAAAAAAATTTGTAGTTTTAGTTAATTAAGTGAATTAATTAAAATCACTTAATTTTTCTTTAACATGAATTCATATATATATATATATATATATATATATATATATATATATATATATATATAAAATAATTTTTTAATGTGTGAATTAATTATGATAATTAGCTTCTTTTTTTTCTAATGATAATTATGATAAGAAAAAAATTTGTAGTTTTAGTTAATTAAGTGAATTAATTAAAATCACTTAATTTTTCTTTAACATGAATTCATATATATATATATATATAGCTTTATTCTTGTTATGATTACAATTAAACATATGTGATGGTCCATTTTGAGAAAAAATAATTAATTCTAAATGAAAAGTGTCTCTAATTATTATGTTTTTAGTAGGGGCCGAGTCAGAACTTTGAGTTAAGGAATGCAGTTTTACTGTTGACTGTGTGCGGCGATTTCAACATCTGATATTGCTACTTAGCTGTTGAGTTTTTTTTTTTTTGTGGGTAAAAACAAAATTATTTTTGTTTAGAATTTTTTAAAAGGAAGGATTATTTTTTTTGGAAAAATTCTAGTTAATTGAGCTTAATTTTGTTTTTAGTTTTACTAGTAATTTTTTTTTTTTTTAAGAATCCGAACTCGAAGGCCAGGCAGGTAATTTTTGTTGTTAAGTTATTTGTTTTAGATTTTAGATCTATAATTTTTTGTTATGGTCACTAAAATGAAGAAAATGCTAGAGTTACAAGTTTTTTATAAATTACTAATGTGATAAGTGGGTATTAGTAAGTAAAAAAATGATGTGAGTGGTGTGCTTATATGCAAACCAATAATAATTTGCCACCAAATTAGTTTGTAAAAATGTTATAAAAAAATTTGTGAGTATAGCATTACTCTTGAAAAAATCAATGATATTGTTAAAGTAAAAGAGAATGTAATTTTATAGAAAAACAATTGCTAAAATTGGTACATACATATAATAATTTTTTTTTTTTTTAAATTAGGGAGGGCAAGTCCAAGGGTGGTTCCACCCCTGGTTTTTAGGACGATTTTGTAATGTTAATACGTTTACATTTTCTATTTTTATTTTTTAAAATATAAGATGTGAAAATTCAGATAAAATTTTTGTATATTTTTTACCTACATATTATTAGTAATAAACTTATTATATCTATATTTTTATAATTTAAAAATGATTAATTAATTATTTATGACATCATTGATTCAATCATCGGTGTAACTCCAATTGAACCATAAAATCAAGAATCACTTTTCTTTTCAGGTCTTTGACTATTCTAGTTTAACTATCAACTCGACCTCGATTTTGGGTTTTATCAAACCAAATGGTGCTCGTTTTTTATTGAACCAATTTGATTGACTGGTTCGGTCTAATTTTTAAAACCATTGTTAGAACATACTAAATAGCTTAGGATCTATGTTTAGTTCGATCCAACTAAACAAATACCAACCCAATTACTAATCCAATTTGATAATGCTGAGATCGTCAGTTAAATAGATTCGTCCAAATAGGTCAACACGAACTTCGTATCTATACCTATAAGAGTAAGAATGGAATCCTCTCTAAGTGGCCACTAGTGTGGTGCCCGGACACAAAGTCTCCAAAGGTAGAGTTAGAGACTGGAAATGATAGATAGGGCTTATAAGAACTAGAGCGAATAAAGTGTTTCAGTGAGTGTGCATGTATGTACCTTCTGTGGCTCTGAGATGTGTCTTATATATATATAGTCATTCCACCCTATTCATGGTGGTATAATTGCTTCTTTTGTAACGCCTCTAGGCTCATTCAATGTGGGCTTTGATAGGTCTCCAACGGTCTTCTTGGCCAATTGGTAACCATCTAAGGCATTGAATGCTCCTCTTTATGGCACTTCTACCATCGTCTATGCTAAGGTGGGATGGACGATGGTACTTGATGGACTCGTCTAGACTGATATTTATTGGGCCTATCAGCTGCCCCCAGTCCTGTGGTCGTCCTTACGTGTAATGACGATCATAGGAAGATTGAAGGTTTTTTGTTCAAACGTGACCCTTGGGATTCCGTTTTAGTCGCATTTAATGCGTAGTGTCGGCGTCGTACGTGTCGTGGCCACATGGCACATTCTGACTAATGGAATTCAATGCTTCACTCATGTGTCTTTTGGGTTTCCCGCCAATTTTCAATTTTTCATGCCCAACTTTATTAAACTTGTCTTCTTTTGCACTTTCATCCTTACTTTCTCCTATTTGCGCCATTGTTGCTCTGTGTTTCTCTTCTCCGAGCTTCCTGTCACATTTCTCCTTTCTAGGATTGTTCTATTTAAGGTACGATTTCTTTCCTCATTGTTAAGGACATATTTTATGTAGTTGGCAAATCTTTTAACAAAACGCACTTTACTTGTATTTGGGTAAATCTAGGATGTGTTTAATTCTACAAAGAACATGTTGTTCAAGTCTAGTATTAAAGCCATGAAGATTGGACCAAGAAACAAGTGAAGAAAAGGTATTTACTAAAGCTGGACACCTACGGACACCTGCTCGACAGATAGCTATCTATCGAGATTTAATGAGGCTCGACAGATGCTATCTATCGAGGTATCTATCGAGATTACGGAAATCAGAATTTTCAGATCTAATTTTTCGGCCAAGCTTTTGTATTTGTATAGGGTTTCTTTTCTCACAACCCTAGACATATATAAGGCTTATTTTAGAGGCCGTCACATAAGAGAATACAAGGAGAACATATGCAAAAGGTGACTGAAGCCTTATTCTCTCTAAAGGAAACTACTGCGTCTTTGCGCCTTAGGGTTTTGTAACCAAATGCTTCTTGATCTTCATTGTTAATGAAGTGAAGAACTTTGCAACCAACATCTTCTTCTCTCTAGTTGGTGATTGAAGTCGCGTATTGGGATCCACGCAATTGGTTAGTCACGTACCGGGATCCATGCATCAAAGGGTGGCGTTCATATATTGAAGAGTTCAGAGGTTCTGAAGCAGTAGAAGGTTTCTGCTATAAATTCATCTACGGGGATTGTAGACTCTAGGGATAAAGGTTTTGTACTAGATCTTAAACTTCTCTTTACTATAGTGGATTGCTTTTCGGGAAGATTTCCCCCCAGGTTTTTTACTGTGAAACTGATTGGTTTTATTGGTTTTCCTGGGTCATCATATCTTATCTTATTTATTTTTCCGCTGCACTTAGTTTTGACATTATATTGATGTTTGTTTGTTTTAACAAGTTTTATGCATAATAAATCTAATTAACAACTTGGGTTTAAAACTTGTTAACTCTATCAACTAGGGTCTAAATTTCCCAACACTCATGATTTTATCTTTTGTAGCGAACTTTATTAGCAAAAGATCGCTGGTATTTTCCTTTTCTTGTTTTGGAATTTGGAGTTTTTCCCCTTTTTTCCTTCTTTTGGGTTCCATGGTAGATAGCTTTGAGGTTACAGGACTCTGTCCTTCCCTTTCGTTTTTCTTTGCACGCTTAGGGGCTTCTCTAGGCTCTTCTCATTCTTTTGGCTCTTCAATTAAGGGTTTTGTGTTTGGGGGTAATGGCTTAGGCCTAGCATTGGCTGAAATGCTCCCTCTGCTTCGTGAGTCAGTGGATTAGTTTAAGGGAATAGTGGGTGAACGCAAAGCTATGTCAGAAGTGAGGTCTAGTGAGCTAGAAACTAGGTTGTCGTCTAGTGACGACCCCGTTAAGGTGGAGGAGGATACCGCAGCTTCTGACCTAAGAGAGGTTAGGCTTTTCATGCCCTCGAGGAGGTGTGTGGTCTGGACGCTGACACTCTCTCCAGGTTTAGGGATAGGTTCCAATTCCCTGTTCGGGTTCGGGTTCGTCTTCCTCATGGAGAGGAACGGGACCTGTCATTTTTCGTCTAGGGAAGTGTGTTTCTATGAAGCTACCTTCCTGTGTGGTCTTAGATTTCTCGTCCACCCCTTTATTATAGAGCTTCTAAATCATTTCAATATCGCTCCTAGGCAACTTATGGCAAATTCATGGAGGATTGTGATCAGTTGTATGGAGATATGGATGGATGTCTCTAAAGGGGACATGATTAGGGTGGACAAGTTCACATATTTGTACCGTCTAAAGGTGTCAAATGAGAATGGGTACTATGAACTTGAGCCCTAGGTCAGGAAGGCTAGGATCATTACAGATCTACCATTGTCCTTTCGATATTGGAAATCGAGGTTCTTTTTTTGTGTCTGGGGATGAATGGGAGACTCTTTCCGATGAGTTCTGGGGTGACGTTCTTAGGTTACTTCGTCATTAGAGATCCCCGAGTGTAGATGCGTCGTCCTTCTACAAATCCTTTTTCTTTCTATTATATTTTTTGTGGCTAATCTTTCTGTTTGTTATGCAATTAAAAAGTGTCCAAAGCTCAAGAGCAGGTACAAGAGGCGTGTCGAAGCAGCTACTGAATACGCCAGAACTATTGAAGACTTCGATGACCTGGTTGACCCGAGAACCTTAGCTCTTCATTGCCTCAGTCCAGAGCCTTCCTCCTTCATCCTATGCTCCATTAAAATTGAAGAGAAGAAGAGTAAGTGCTTATTTGGTTTGTCACTGACTTGGTTTTTTCTTTCCCCTCTTTTTTTTACAAGTGTTTCTCTTTCACAAAGATAATGATGAAGTTCAATCAGGGGATGTATGCCAAGATGAGGGCCAAGAAGAACGAGCCCCTTTCCAACCTCGGGAAGAGGGTGGTGCGTGTCGTGGAGAAGGGGACTCCCGTCTCACCTGTTGCTTCTGTCCCTAGGGCTACAAGGGTTGCGTCTCCTGCCACCTCAGTGGAAGAGATCAATCCTCGCCCAAAGAAGCAGCAAGTGATGGATAAGGGCAACAAAAAAAAAGCCGACTCGCGCTCGTCAAGCATCTGGGACAACGCCAACCTGGCGCTGACGAGGGTGCAGGATGCCTTTACTGCTGAGGAGTTCAAGGCCTTTACTAATGTGCCTTCCAACAAGATCTTGAGTCGTCTCATTCACAAGCTTGCCCAGGTCAAGTACTTGTATCACTTATTTTTCCTCTCTTTTCCTCTTTTGCATGGATCTGAAAGTTAGATGCTTTGTGTGATCTCCTTTTCAGGTGCTGGGAGAAACCATCCACATTACATTGGAGTACCTGAGTCAAGAGGCGAAGGCCACATCAGTAGGGTCCAAGGTGGAGGCTCTGGAGGTGAAGAATTCGAAGCTGAGGAAGGATCTCATTGCTTCCATGGACGAGGCCAACACTGCCAAGGAAAAAGCTAAGGTTTTGGCTGATGACCTGAGGGCTAAGAGGCAGCTGACCTTGGAGAAGGATGAATAACTCCAAGCTGCAAAAGAGAAGGTTAAGACCATTACTGCCAAGGCCGTTACAACCTTTCAACAGACTGATGAGTACAACACTATGCTCTGCAGTTGGTACTACAAGGGCCTTGAGCTCATTCGACGATATCTCATCAAGCACCCTACTGGTGTGGACTTGGGAAGTCTAGACCTGAAGGAGGTAGACAAGGAGATGGAGGCGAAAGAGGCTAAAAGTCTGTTGCTGTTGCTCCTGAAGGGAATGCTCCAGAGTCCAATCTTATCGGTGGTGACGAGGCTGCTACATGAACCTGTCCAGTGCACATATATATATATATATATATGCTTCTTTTTTTTTTGGTGCCCAGTGTGTTTTTGGGCTTCTAATTCCAAGACAATGCTTTTTCTCCATGTTTTTTGGGGCTTTTAATTTCTATTTATGGACAAGATAAGTTTATAATATTGCTCATTTTCATACCTTTGATGGTTCTTTTCTTGTTATGTTTGATGTATGTGACTGGTGCTTTTACTAGAGTCTTTGTCCGCTTACCCCCGTCTATGGGTACTTAGTCACTTTTTAGATGATTTACATCCTGCTGTGGAGTTCACTTAGGCTTCGTTAGTGACTTACAGCTGTCTAGCAGAATTCTCTTTGGCTTCGTCGGTGATTTACTTCAGTCTAGCAAAATCTTATCACTTAGCCTTTTTTAATTGACTTACATCCAACTAAGGAATTTTGTCACTTTGGCTTCGTCAGTGATTTACATCCGTCTAGCGGAATCTTATCACTTAGCATTTTTTAGGTGACTTACATCCAACTAAGGAATTTTGTCACTTTGGCTTCGTCAGTGATTTATAGATGTCTAGCGGAATCTTATCACTAAGCTTGTTTTAGGCGACTTGCATCCAACTAAGGAATCTTGTCACTTTGGCTTCGTCAGTGATTTACATCCACCTAGCGGAATCTTATCACTTAGCCTTTGTGTTCTAGGCTTGCGTACAATGAGCTGGAATATTGGCTGAATAGTGCTTTTATTATTTTATTTCAAACATGGATACAATTGTCTTTTGCATTTATTGATGATAATTCTTCAAATACTCAATGTTCCATGGGCGGGGCAGTTTCTTCCCATCCACCGTCTCTAGGTGGTAGCTACCTTGTCATGAGTAGTATCATCTTGTAGGGCCCTTCCCAGGTTGGCCAAGCTTCCCTTGGGTTGGATACTTAGTGGTTGGTGTGACTTTGTGCAGGATGAGGTCTCCTATATCAAGTTTTCTGAGCTTCACTCTTTTGTTGTAATATTCGATCATCTTCTGCCGGTATTTTGTCATCTTCTGGGATGCTCCGTCTCTCACTTTGTCGAGGTAGTCCAAGTTGACTCTCAACTGATCGTCGTTGCTGTTTTTACTGAAAACTTCACTTCTCATGTTGGCGACCTTTACTTATACTAGAATTACTGCCTCGGTGCCATAGGTGAGCCTAAAGGGAGTTTCTCCTGTCGGGGTTCTTGTCGTAGTTTTGTAAGCCCACAAGACACAAGAAATTCCTCTAGCCATGCACCATTTGCTTGTTCCAGCCGAGCTTTGATGATCTTCAGCAACGTTCAGTTCGTCACTTTTGTCTGTCCGTTGGCTTAGAGGTGTCCTGGAGATGAGAACTGGTTCTTGGTCCCTAATCCTAAGCAAAAGTCTCTAAAGTCTTGGCTGTCGAATTGTCGTCCGTTATCTAATATGATTATCCATAGTATCCCGAATCTGTAGATTATATTCTTCCACATGAAGTTCTGGATCTTTGCCTCCGTGATGGTTGGTAGTGCTTCTGCTTCAACCCATTTTGTCACTAGTAATAATTTTACCTGTCTCTTACCTTAGGATAGCGAACCCACGATGTCAATTCCCCACAGGGCAAATGACCACGGGGAGGTTATGGGTGTCAACTTTTCTGCTGGGATACGTTGAACATTTCCAAACCTCTAGCATTTGTCGCATCGTTTAACGAACTCTCTAGCGTCCTTCCGCATAGTAGGCCAAAAGTTACCCGTTCTAATGGTCTTACTTACTAGTGATCTTGGGCCTGCGTGGTCTCCACATATCCCTTCGTGGATCTCCTCCAGGATGTACTTAGCCTCACATTCATCGACACACTTCAGGTAAGACATGGAGAAGCCTCTTTTGTATAGGGCATCGTTCAAGATAGTGAACCTGGCTGCTCTCTTTTGGACTTTCCTAGCCTCCTCGACGTCCTGAAAAATTCGTCCATCTTGAAGGAAAGATAGAATTGGGGTCATCTAGCCGCTTTCGCTTTGAATTGCGAAGGTGTGGATCTCTTCAATGCTTGGACGCCTTTGAATTTCCATTTTTAAATCTGTGCTTATCGATCCTGCTTATGATGATGTCTGCTTCACTATCTCGTCTGCCCCCATATTCTAACTCCTAAGGACCTGTATGAACTCTACCCGATCAAATTCTCAGCCCAAATGCCTCGTCAGTCTCAGGTATTTCTGCATTCTCTCCTCATTTGCCTCATACTCTTCCTTTATCTGTCCCACAACCAGCTTAAAATCACTCTAGAGGAGCAAGTTTTTAGCGCCCAATGCCTTTCCGACCCTTAGGCCCATCAGTATTGCCTCGTACTCTGCTTCGTTGTTGGTGGCGGGGAACTGAAGCTAAACTCTGTATTTGAGCGTATCTCCTTCTTAGGTAATGATAATGACCCCTACTCTACCCCTTTTTCGGGCTGATAACCCGTCAGCCTGGATTGTCCATCTCTCCCCTTCGTCTAGTGCCCCGTCTTCGTCAAGGATCATGAATTCGGCTATAAAGTTTGCTAGTGCTTATGCCTTGATAGCTTTTCTAGGGTGGTATTCAATGTCAAACTAGCTAAATTTGATTGCCCATTGAACCATTCTTCCTGTGGCTTCAGGCTTGCTCATTGACTTCTTCATGGGTTAATCTCTCATCACCAAGATAGGATTCGCCTGGAAATAGGGGCGCATCTTTCATAAGGCTATAATCAAGGCGAATGCAATCTTCTCGATCCGTGGGTATTTTGCTTCAACTCCTTGGAAGGCTTGACTGGCATAGTAAACCGGGAGTTGTGTTCCATTCTCTTCCCGAATCAAGGTTGCACTCACAGCTGTAGCCAATACTGCTAAATATAAGTATAGGTCTTCCCCTTCTTTGGACGGGCTCAAGAGAGGTGGATTGCTCAAGTAGTGTTTAAGATCCTAGAAAGCCTTCTCACATTCCTCCGTCCAGGTGAATGCTTGCTTCAGAGTTTTGAAGAAAGGCAGGCATTTGTCTGTCGCCCTAGAGACGAACCTATTGAGTGCTACTATCCTTCCTGTTAGTTTTTGGACTTCCTTCACCGTCTTTGGGAATGCCATCTCTAATATGGCTCGCATCTTTTATGGGTTTGCTTCTATCCCCTTCTGAGACACCATGAACCCCAGAAACTTCCCCAACACCACCCCAAAGGTGCACTTGCTGGGGTTCAACTTCATCTGATATTGTCTGAGGATAGTGAATGTCTCCTCGAGGTCATCCAAGTGTGCAGATTCTTCCTTGCTCTTGATGAGCATGTCATCAAAGTATACCTCCATGTTTCTCCCAATTTACTTACTGAACATCTTGTTCACTAATCTCTGGTAAGTTACTCTTGCATTTTTTATTCTGAAGGGCATTACCTTGTAGCAGTGGAGCCTTTAGCTTGTGATGAAGGCAGTTTTATCCTGGTCTTCTTTTGACATCTTGATCTGGTTGTATCCCGAGAACACATTCCATGAATGTAAGGAGCTTGTATCCAATCGTGGAATTCACCAGCTGATCTATTCTTGGCAGGGGGAAGCTATCTTTCGGGCAAGCCGTCTTTCGAGCAAGCCTTGTTCAGATCTGTGAAGTTTACGCACATCCTCCACTTCCCATTAGTCTTCTTTACCAGGATGACGTTAGCTAGCCAGTCTGGTAAATAGACCTCACGAATGAAGTCTACTGCTAGCAATTTGTTTACCTCATCCATGATGACCTTGTTTCATTCAGGAGCAAAGACTCGTTGCCTCTATTGGACAGGATTCTTCTCTGGATTTACATTCAGTTGGTGTTAGATGACCTCAAATTACCCTTAAGGAATTGGACTAATTTCTTCTTCATCTCTTCGCTCAAAGTAGTCCCTATCCTTGTAGTCTTTGCTGGTTCCCCGTCTACCAACTCCACGGTTTCCAGGGCTTCCACTTTTTCTTCACCTTTCTCTTCAATCATCCATATATGGTTCTCTTTTGTAGTTAACACTGCTTGGTAGCATTCCCTAGCCAGCACTTAACCTCCCTTGACTTTGCCCACGCCATTCTCTGTTGGGAACTTTACCTTTAAGCAATAGGTGGACGTGGCTGCCTTCCAGGAGTTAAGTGTGGGCCTTCCAATTATCACATTGTACGAGGAATGACAGTCTACCACCAGGAAGTCGAGCTAACGAGTCAACTGTCAGGGGTAAGATCCCACTGTGACCGTCAGTGTCACTATGCCTTTGGGATACAATCTATCTCCACTAAAGCTAATGAGGGGGGGACTCAAAAGGTCGCAATCTTTCGGGATCTACCTTTAGCTATTGGAAAGTAGAGAGGTAGATGATGTCCACAAAGCTACTGTTGTCTATGAGGATCCTCCTGGTATTAAACCTCTCTATCATGAGCATTATGACTAAGGGGTCATCATGCAGTTGTTTTACCCCTCTAGCATCTTCTTTTGAGAATAGGATGTCCTTGTCCATCCTTCTTTGTTTCAGGGGTGGTATCCTATGGATGCTATTTATCTGCTTCTGTTGCGCCTTCTTGAGGAATCTGAAAAACCCACCTGTGGATGGTCCTCCTATGATCGTCTTTATTTCTTCTATTACGCTTTGTGGACGGTTGAACGAGTTGTTTTCGTCCCTCGGAACAGCTTCGTGTCTATCCTTATTATCATTCTTGGATCTACTAGAGTCCCTCTTCTTCACAAACTTCTACAGCTTCCCTCTCCGAATAAGCTCTTCTATCTGCTCCTTCAAGTCTCTGCAATCTTCTGTGTAATGGTCGTGATCCTTGTGGAAACGGCAATACTTCTTCTTATCACACACATTAAGGGATGAGTGCAACGACTTTGGCCATTTAAGGTAATGTTCGTCCTTAATCTACGTCAAGATTTTGTCAACGGGCATAATTAAAAGGGTAAATTTTATCGTCTGAGGGGTTTTATCGTCTTTTCGCTTGTTCCCGTTAGTGCCTTGACGATACCCCCCGTTCTCTTTTTCGTCCTCTTTGGTCCTCTCCCTTTTTTTCCCTTTCCCTATGCTTCTCTTCATCCCTTATCGCTGCCAGGGCATCTTCGACGTTTATATACTTCTGCGCTTTCAATAGCATTTCTGCCATTGTCCGAGACGGGCTCTTTGCAAGTGCAACCACGAACTCTCTAGACTTTAATCTGGCTTTGAAGGTCGTCAGATGCACTTTATCGTCTGCTTCATCTACCTCTAAGGTTTCTTTGGTAAAACACTTCACATATGATCTCAAGGTCTCCTTCTCCCTTTGCCTAATGGTGAGCAGGTGGTCTACCGGCCTTTTCAGGCGCTGTCCACCGACAAAATGGCGTAAAAAGGAATTACCCAATTGCTTGAAGTTGTCAATGGATGACATTGGTAGCTTAGTGAACCACTCTCGTGCTTCTCCTTTGAGAGTTGTCTTGAAGATGTTAAGGTGGTCTAAAGGGTATTTCATACCATCAAACTGCTCGAGCTGTGAGAGACAAAACTTTGAAGGCATTGGGCACTCCAGGTTCACTATTGTAAAGGGCGAGTCCATCCTCCTGACCATCCTCTCCAGGCTCCAATCCGTTTTTTCCCTTATTGCACTTCTCAACTCGTCCATTTCCTTTATCATTTCCTTGAGGAGGTATGAGTTCTCTCTCTCAGGAGTAATTCATTGCCGGTGGTCGTTCCCTCTTCTCCCTCGTCATTCCTGTTGGTCCTCGAACGGTTGTCTCCTTACTAAAGCTGCAACCTCATCTCCTAGTTCTGTCTCGTGAGCTCTGCCATACTGACTATGAGTGTTTGGATTTGCAAGGCTAATGCTGCAGAATCTTGCGGCGTGTTAGACTCCATTTGGACTCTAAAGTTGAATGGAACTAAGCTCTCGAACCTAAGTGCGAAATTGTCGTTCCCACAAATGGAACCAAATTGATGATGCTAAGATCATCAGTTAAGTAGGTTCGTCCAGATAGGTCAGCACGGACTTCGTCTCTATACCTGCAAGAATAAGAATGGAATCCTCTCTAAGTGGCCACCGGTATGGTGCCAGCCACGGAGTCTCTGAAGGTAAAGTCAGAGACTAGAAATGATAGATAGGGCTTATAAGAACTAGAGCGAATAAAGTGTTTCAGCGAGTGTGTATGTATGTACCTTCTTTGGCTCTGAGATGTGTCTTATATATATTCTTATTCTTTCTAGCCGTTGTACCCTATTCATGGTGGTATAATTGCTTCTTTTGTAAGGCCTCTAGGCTCCTTCAATATGGGCTTTAATGGGTCTCCAACGGTCTTCTAGGCTGATTGGTAACCGTTCAAGGCATTGAATGCTCCTCTTTATGGCGCTTGTACCATTGTCCATGCTGAGGTGGGATGGACGATGGTACTTGATGGGCTCGTCTGGACTGATATTTATTGGGCCTATCACAATTTATGTTATATTTACATGAGTATCTAAATAAGTGCTATCTCAAATGAACTCCCTAGTCTAGTTAACCTAAATAAAGAGGCTAATAATTGTGTTTCAATATTCTCACCTAATATGATTGTTATTTCAATATCGCAATCTTAAAATTGCCTAACAATAAGATAATAATTCGTAGTAATATACCTTCAAGGTTTAATGTAAAATATAATTTTATTTCACAACAAAAAGAACACACTAAAGACTAGTAAATAATCTAAATTTATTTCAAAGAAAAGTATTATCTAAGCCTTGCATTAGAAAGCTAATTGCCTTTATGCCCTCTTTATGGTCTTGCACCAAGGTTCTACCCCCAACACTTACCTAGCATCAGAAGGAAACTTAGGCATCAAAGATATACAATTACAATCTATTGTATTAGAAATAATAATTGATTTCAAATATTATGATATCATTTTAGATTTACCTTTTGAAAAAATATATACCATAAAATGGAAATTAGCTGTTGCAAAGCAAAATAGATGCTCCTAATGCCCCTTTTTAGCCAAAAATTGATCAGATTATAATCTTTCCAGGTAAACTATATGTGAATATGGCGTACTTTAGAGGTCTTTATTTTTTTTTATTCAACAATTGGAGAAAGAGAAATTTGAACTCTAAATATCTTCATTAAAAATATTAAAAAGTTTTAAATAAATTATAAGGCTCTTAAAGTAATTTGGAGGTCTATAATAAAAGAGGAATGGAGTTTTTTTTTTTTTTTATGACAAACAAAGGTGTCTAGATCTGTTTGAGTTTTTTATTATTCTCTCAGGTGTATGCAATCCCCTCATTCCACACATATCTAATTATTATAAGAAGGAATCTCATATGGGTGGCCTCAAGATACTGGCAAAAAACTTCAAATTCAGGATCTCATGAAGTATTAAGAACTACTAAGCCAATCTCTATTTTTGGAAAGCCCAATCAAACTTCATTCATTTAAAAAAGAAGAATCAAAATACAAAGTATCACGGGCTAGTGGTGGCGAATCTTCCAACCACACAACTTCCTCATCTAAGACATTGGCATAACGTGCTAAAGAATGGGCCACAGAATTGGCACTACGCCTAATACAACTAAAAGCCACATAGCGAAGTCCTGCTGCTAGGCAGCCAATATCATCATAAATCAAACCCAAGCAAGACCAATTTGGAGACGTGGAGGAAATCGCACTCATTACCATCGCATTATCCCTTTCAACAATCAATTCCAAGAACCCCGCATCTATAGCAAACTCCATTGCTTTTTGGCATGCCAAAGCCTCCGCCTCCTCACTGTCAACCGTTGCTGCCCCCCTTGCCGATAAAGTTGTCATTACATCCCCAGCTGCATCGCAAATCACTGCTCCTACCCCTGATCCGTTTGCAAATGTAGTCGCATCAAAATTCAGCTTGTACAACTAACCCAATGGAGGCTTCCAATTCTGCATAAGTACAGGTGAGACCGAACCTGCTGCAAGTGAACTTTGAGCATCTCTATACTCACTCAAAAATTGTGTGGCTCTCTGATTTAGTTACCCTGGATGTTGCATTATTCCTCCATGTAACAAAGAATTCCGACAGTCCCAAACAAGCCAGCAATGGACTAGAAATGCCTTAAGTTCCTCCATCGACAATTTGATCATCATGAACTGAAACAGTTGCAGAAAATCATCCTTCTCTCCACCACACTTCTGTATTCGAGCAGTAGACCCAGCCCAAACATCTTTAGCAGCGCTGCATTCCCATATTGCATGGATCACAGATTCTGGACATCGTTGACACAATCCACATCTATCCTTTGTCAGAATTTGTCTTCGGACTAAGTTCACCTTTGATGGCAAAATATTAAGGCAAGCCCGCCATCCAAAAATTTTAATTTTGCTAGGAACCCGGAGCTGCCAAAGCTGAGTCCAAACTTGATGATCTGTCCTTTGTTCAAAGCTCTCTTCTCTTCCATTAGTATCTTCAGCTAGCATGCGAGCAACATGATACCTTGATTTAACTACATACTTTCCATTGTGACAATACATCCACACCATCTTATCTTGCACCTACCTTATGCTCAAAGGAATTCTAAGGATTGCCTCCACATCAAACTGATTGAATATCATATAAATTCTTTCCCTATCCCATTGATGCACTCTCTAATCAATCAAATCCGAGACTCTCCATTCTCATTCATCATATTTAGTAGGAAACAAAATTTTATTAGCAGGATGATTCGGTATCCACTTATCTTCGATCACTTGGATTGAAGAACCCGTTCCCACCCTCCAGTAGCACCCCTTTTTCAATATTTGTTGAGCAGCCAACACACTCTTCCAAACATAGGAGCTGTTAGGACAATCTGCGGCCTCCATAAAGCTACATCTCGAAAAATACTTGGCCTTGAAACACCCGGATGAAAGTGAATTTTGGTCTTATAACATCCGCCAACCTTGCTTGGTCAACATAGCTAAGTTAAAGCTCCTGAGATCTCGAAATCCCATACCACCCACCTTCTTAGATTTCTTCAAAAAACTCCAACTCTTCCAATGAATTTTCCATTTGTCGCCAGTCTGCCCCCACCAAAATCGTGCACAGAAATCATCTAATTTCATTGCAAAGCTTTGTTGGCAACAAGAACACTCCCATAGTCTACGTTGGAATTGATTGGGCCACTGCTTTGATCAAAACTTCTTTTCCTACTCAAGAAAGCATCCTACCCTTCCAACCCTGAAGTTTTTTCCACACCCGCTCCTTAAGATATGCAAATGTTTGGTACTTGGCTCTACCAACCAAAGTCGGTAAACCCAAATAAAAATCAAACCTATCCACTTCCTTTACTCCCAAGGCTTGTTTAATCCATTGCTTCTGTCTCTCAGACATATCACCACTAAAATATACTGATGACTTCTCAAAATTAATGCATTAACCAGAAGCTTCAGCATACAATTGCAACGTATCAAAAATCGCCTGCACTTCTTCCTAAGTTGCCTGGCAAAAAATCAAAGAATCGCCTGCAAAAAGCAAATTAGAAATACTAGGCACCATTCTGCAAATCTGGACACCATGAAGCCTCCCCTCATATTCAGCTTTGGATAGCAAAGAAGTGAACCCCTTTGCACATAAAAGAAACAAGTAAGGTGATAGAGGGTCTGCTTGACGAAGCCTTCTCGATGGGACAATATTTCCATATGCTTTACCATTAATACGAACCGAGATCAACTGAGGTAATATAATCTTCAGTTTATTGGCTAACACTTTTGAAATTATTTTGTAAATAGCATTGCACAAACTAATGGGTCTAAAATCTGCCATCTTCTCCAGAGACTTAATTTTTGGGATAAGAACAAGATGAGTATAATTTATCTCAGGTAGCATAATGCCAAAATTCAGAAATTCCAACACAATAGAACTAACATCATTACCAACAATATGCCAAAACTTTTGATAAAAAAAAGCATTCATACCATTGGGTCCCGGACTTTAAGTAGTTCCCATTTGAAATAATGCTGCTTTTACTTCCTCCACACTATACGGTCTGGACAACTCTTCCCTTATATCTGTAGTCATCCTTTGAGGAACAGTGTTGAGACATTCCTCCATCCTTTCACATGTGCCTAAATGAAATATAGTCTCAAAATAATTAACAGCCACCTCCGCCACATCTCTAATGTCCTCCACCCAATTACCATGTTGATTTTTAATGCCATGAATGAAATTCTGTTTGTGCCTTTGGGAAGCTTTTAAGTGGAAAAACTTTGTATTCCTATCTCCATGCTTTAACCAGGATACTCGAGACCTTTGTGCCCAAAATATTTCCTGCTTAAAGAGAAGATCATCAATTTTTTTGCTTGCTGCCAGGACTTCCTCTCTGCTCTCCTCCGTTAACTCTTCTTCATTCATTCTTTCAATCTTTTTAGTTAAGTGTTTTATCTCATCCGTATTAGGAGTTGTTTTAGATGAACCCCAGGTCAACAATTCCACCCCACAACTCTTAATCTTGTCCACTGTTGCACATAAACCAACTACATCTCCACCTGAATTGACCCAAGAGTCTATGACCACTTCTTCGCACTCATCCCACATCAGCCAAGATTCTTCAAATCTGAATCCGCGTGGCCCTCCTCCCCTGAAATCACGGTCTGTTTTGGTCTGAAGAAAGATCGGGACATGATCAGAAGCATGGTTGAACCCGTGGCTTAAAGTGCTAGCAGAAAATTTGTCCTTCCACTCACGGTTTGCAACGGCTCGATCCATTCGTTCTCTAGTATTTGCTGCACCAGGTCTTTTATTGTTCCACGTAAATTTATACCCTTGAAAGCCCAAATCAAATAAATTACAAGACTCCAATGCTTCTTGAAACTCTTCCATCTATTTGTACTGAGGTGGATGTCTGCTTTGCTTTTCTGACTGATGAAGAATTGCATTGAAATCTCCTACACAACACCATGGCCCATCCACAAATGAAGAAATATGTGATAATAGCGCCCAGGATTTCTTTTTTTCACTTGCTTCCAGCCACCCATAGAAACTTGTGAGAAACCAAGTAAACCCATCCTCCTAGACCACCTTTGCCAATATATGATTCTCTGTAAAATTAATAACATCTAGTTGAACCTCGGATTTCCATATCAATGCTAAGCCTCCCCCAAAATAAGGCTTCTTTATAATGAACTTATTCAAAAAAGGCAACTCTCTACCATGTTTTTCAAAACCTTCTTTATCCAGTCTTGTCTCCATTAAGAAGCAGATTATGGGAGCTTGATCCCTCACTAACTTGTGAAGGCTTCGAACCGTCCAAGAGTTCACAAGCCCTTAGCAATTCCAACTTAAAAGCTTCATTGTGCTCGGCAAGGGTGCATAGGCACCCCCGCCATTTCCTCTGAATTAGTATCAGTACTGCTTTTAACCCGTTTCACCACTGCATGTTACTCATCTCCAGCCGTGTTGCTCCCCTCTCTGCTTGTAACTCTTTTCCCCAAGGCAGCCTTGGCCCCCTCTTTAATAAATTCCACAGGCCCAATTTCCATGCGTCTAAGCCTAGTCCAAGTTGCCTTTTATTTTAGGCTTCGAGGCCCAAATCCTGAATCCGTGATCACCACGTGCATAAGGTCTTCCACTTCAACACTATCCTCTACATTTGAATTTGGCGCCGTGTTTATAGTATCAGATACACCAAATCCCACTCCTTCCTTATCGGTCTCCTCAATCCCATTAATTTCGGTTGCCACGTGTTTCCCTTCCAAATACGTTCCCTGGTTTTCATAGTTTCCTCCCTTACGCCTCTCATCCTGCTCCCTAGGGTTCTGATCAATTGCTCCGCCGTCCACCGCCTCTGCTCTATGACTAACCTGACTAGTCTGATCCTCCCTCCATTTAACCTCCGCTACTACCTCTTCCCTATCATAATTCCTGAGAGGAGGTGATCAATTCCGGCCACCCGTAGCCTTCAACCAGTCCCCATATTGACAAACTACCTCCGCCTCATTCTTGGTTAGAGCAAAGTATGAAGCACAATGCTTTAAATCATGTCCCAGTAAACCGCAATAATGGCAAAACAAGGGAAGTTGCTCGTATTTAAAAGTAACCCAGTGACTCGTACCATCTGAACCAGCCAAAAAAGCACCTCTTCAGATCGGCTTTGCTATTGGAATAGCAACTTTGACCCTCATAAAGTAACTCTGTCCCTCAAGTTTCTATTTTTTTCTCAACCTCAACCACCGAGCCCAATCTACTTCCCACTATCTCTACAATTGTAGGTGACACCAAATCAAACGGAGTGCCCCAGATTTGCACCCAAAGAGAAACCGAATCAAACTTAACATTGTCTGCCGTCATCCCTGCGTTCCATCGAATTAACATCAAAACCTGGTTATCAAAAGACCACGGCCCACCCTTAAACACAAGATTCATCTCAAATTCAGATTGAAATTTGAGTTGAAATAGATTTGTTCCCACCTCAATTATCTGGACACCTTCCTCCAAACCCCATGCCCTTTTCAGCGTACTTATGGCTGCCTTCCTATTGAAAGGGCGACAAGTAAGAAACTTCCCAATCAGACTAAGTGCACAACTCTCCATCCCTTCTTTGCGTCCTTCGTCCGGAGTCTTAATAATCTTTTCTTCCTCCGAAGTCAACTTCATGTTCTCCAATATACTCATAACGTCTTCTACCATGATAGCCGAATTAAGAAAATAAATGAAAAAGCAAATCCTTAGGAAACCTAAGGGAGGGATATCTCGTAATAACGAGAGAGAGAGAGAGAGAGAGAGAGAATTACCTATTAAGCCAACCTCTTAGAATTTGAGGAATGAAATTTTTAACAAAGTCCCTATGTTATGCCAATTGGGACCATGTATTGACCCGTTTAATTAAACAAAAGCGATACCAACTTGGTAATAAAATATTTTGGGATGAACTTGAAACTTTGTGATATATATATATTAGCCAAAAAAAATTAAATCATAAGCATTGCTCTTGTTTCATAGAGAAAATTGGATAAGTTGTGTAGTAGGAATTGAGATCGCCAGCGTGTTGTTAATCTAGCAACTCTTTTTTTTTTTTTTTCTTGTACGAAATGAATGGATATAAAAATAGAAACTAATATAATAAATAAATAATGTATTCACTTTATAATGTTTCATCTTTACTAATTTAGTTAAGAGATGCGTTAATGATTTCTTTTATAAAACTGAGGAAAGATGACGATGTCTTATGTAATAAAACATATCAATTAGCAAATTTAAATAAATTACGTTTGTTATTCTTCAATTTTTCTTTTCAATTAAATAAAAGAAATTTATATTCTTTTTTTTTTTGTATTCTTTTTTTCTATCAATTCTACCAAATACATGCAAAATTGGTGCTCTAGTACTCTTTGAGCTTCCCCCTCAAAAAAAAAAAGTACTCTTTAAGCTACATCCATAAAATTAGTAAATGCTTATTAGTACCTAATAACACAATCTCTTGTAAAAATTAAGAGTGATCAAATGCTGTAATGTGATTTATAAACATTTTTGTTGCTGCCTTGCTGGTAATAAAAGTACATTAGGATTTTTTTTTTTTTTTTCCTTTAAGTGTACATTATGAAGTATGATCTTACTCTTTCAATTGTACTAGTATGTAGTCCCATGCATATACACGGGTACAATTAAAATAAATTAAAATTATATGATTTAAATTAAACTTTTTCTGAGAGGTTCAAATTATACATGGTGTAAGGACACAATTCAAATTCCCAAACCACGACTGGGAGGAAAATGGGCTTGAAAGGCCTTTCTTCACAATGAATTTGTAGAGGATGGGTTTGTAATTTAGATTTCAAGGATGGCTTAGACAATTACAAAAAGAACGGGCTTTGGGCCCAATGGAACAAAAACAAAGAATCGTTTGCAAAGAGTAAGACTGAGAATTCCTCCTCGGACTGTTTCCGAGGATAGTTTCTAATAGTATTTCTCAAGTTTGGATACAAATATTGATTATCATACACTTTTTCTTTCTCAAAAAGCCTCCCCTTGCTTCGTATGCCTTCCCTCCTATTTATACTCCTCCTCTTCTCTTCATCATCTTCCACTTTATGGTTGCAAACCTGATTTTTGGATACTTGTCCCATCCATTCTTCCCTAAAGCCCGCTGGGATTTGGGACCAAGTTCCAAGCTCTATGCTCAGGTCCCATCCTTCCATCTATACTGTCAGCGTATCAATTACAGAGTCTTTAATATATGAGCGGTGGTAGCAGCTTTACTTTAGACATTCCACCGCTCTTTCTACTGTTCTCCACGTATACTGTGTATCCTCGGCTTAACATTCCGAGAACAAATCTACTCCTCGGACGGTATGGAACACTTAAATACTCCACGATCATTTTGATGTTTTTGGATTTGGGTTTCTAGCCCAAAAGACCTCGTTGGGCCGTCCTTCATAAATTACTGGGCCCAATACCCCTACACATGGTATTAGTTTATACTTTTTTAAAACCATACATTTCTAAAATATGTACCGGTTTCTCATTTCTCAAATTATACATGGTATTAGTTAAAACTTTTTCTATTAACATGTTCAAGTGGCTATCTATGATACAGATTGCAGAAGCTTTGTAATGGCCAATGTTTGGATTGGCCTTTGGTCAACTAGGAATTATTATACGACTTCAAGCACTCAAAAGTTCCAAAACTTTTCTTCAGAAATCTCCAAAATTCAGCCAAATTATGCAACATCAATTTCATCCCAAATTCATTGGGTGCTTGCATGTGTGAATCCAAATTTAATTACCCACTAAGACTTCAATTACGGCCGAATTTGAACACTACCATGTTATCTAACTAGGAACTAGAAAATGCTGAGCATCATTCAAAGGGTCTAAAATTCTTTTCCCTGTCTGGCTAGTAGAAAAATGTTGTCCAATTAATGGATCATTTGTGTGTAGGCAATGAATAAAGTAACCACCATGGAGGATCAGGAAATAACTAAGGAGAAACCTACTCTGTGAGTCAACATGACCGAATAAATGAAGTGTATTGACTATTAACTTTTCTCTTGTTTCTTGGGGTCCCTGACTTGTAAAAAAAGTATATTGACTTCTTTCAAGATGTAACCTAGGAATCGAAAAAAGCTATGTTATTCTTTTTATTTTTGTTAGGTAAATAGGGTGAATTGGGGGTTCAAACAGACAACAAACACTAAGTAAGGTGCTGATACCACTGAGCTAACCATTGGAACCCAAAAACTAAAAAACCTTTTTAACAAGTGCTTCAAAGACTAAAGTTAATATAGATTTAATATCTCACTAAATTATATTTTTATATATTTTTAAAAAGGATCTTTTGGGCAAACTTCAATACACTTGTCCAGAATATATTCATTAGTTTGCACATACAAATTTATTGTGGTTGTATATATGTGATTTTTTTAATACTCATATATATTTTGACTTGAACATATGATATTAAGAATAAGTTAATAGAATATAAATGCACCTTCCCTAGAACATTCATTCACAAAAGCCTTTTAAAAAAAATTGTTAATTAATGTCGTAAGGGCATATGTTAAAGAATAAGAAATATGTAACTCTAAGTTGTAACTTGTAACTGACACCTTTTGTAATGCACACCTTTTGAAAAGAAAAAAAATACAGTTATCAATAAATCATTGTTTTACAAACACAAATTCAATTTAGTATAGTTGTAACTTGTATGTGCTTTTCTTGATGTATTTAATTATGAATATTGTGTTAAGATTTAAGTTGGCAAATTTCCTCACTTTGTAATATCAAGGCCCAAGATGATGTACTTTTCTTGATAAGATATTTACAAGTGCTTGAATTTTTGCAAAGGGGTGTTTCGTTGCACTGTCTCATAGACTCCAAGTTGGATTTGATATCCAAAATCAAAAGATAAACTAACACTGTATGAAGTGTGATGTATAAACTATTAACTAATAAGGCCACTACTTATGATATGCATTGCCTGTGTATTGGCCAACGTGGTGACCACGAATTTTGGGATGATGGACGGTCATAATTTAGTACTTATATATGTTGATGGACGTCACCTAAGCTATGATTTGATTGCGACATGGCCTTTGAATGGCAAAGCATGTGCAGTAAACAACAAGAACACTTGTTGAAAGGAAAAGTCATCTGAGATGGTTTAAATTAGGCTAATTAGCTAACCTAGTTTTCCTTTTTTTTTTTCTTTTTTTCTTTTTTGGATAATCGCTAACCTAGTTTATCTTAACCTATGCACTTGCTTTCATTTATATCAATTTCCCTAAGGATAGGAGCATAGCTTAATTATTAGCCAAAGACAGATGTAAAGTTGCCAAAATTAGTATCAAAGGCATGAGAAAACTCAATAATTTGATGAAGTGAAGATAAAAACCGACAATTAAGACGCTAAATTAGACAATTTATTTTATTATTATTTATGCAGAGAAGGGAAAGTGAATTTAAAAACCAATAAATAAATAGAAATGAAATAAGAGGCTGTCTTTCCTTCTCACAATATAGACAAAACTTGCATATACTTGCACAGTTGCACAAATGAAAATTGAACTTTTGATGCACTTTTTTTTGGTTACCTAACTTTGTTGATATAGCAAACTATCAAACAAACTCCTAGGCAAATAATCCATAATAAAAAATAATGAATAGTGAGAAAATCAGAAAAGATAGTGAACTAATATTCCTAAAATTTCATATAGACGCCTTTACATATTCCCAACTTCACCCCCAAAAAAATGGAATATATCCCATCTCCAATTTTATATTAAACCACATCTTGATATATGTTCCAAGATTATTGCTAGTCACCAAAAGTTGCATTAGCCAATCTTTTTTTGCATTAGCCAATCTTCTACATTTTACCGTACTTCTTAGCATGGGACCACTATTTAAAGAACATGATATATGTGGTCCAATGTTCAATAAATAAATGGAAAGTTTGTTCATCAAGCAGATGATGAACAAAAGTAGAGAAAAACAATTAAAAAGACATAAATATGGATCTCATAACCTCCCTTTTAAAGCTTTTGTCTACTTAAAGCAGGTTTATAGAGAACTTTGTTGATTTAAAAAATCTAATTTGAGATGCTTTAAGCTCATATTATCTGTTTCAGCCTTTAGAGTTACGCTATATATATATATATATATATATATATATATATATATATATATATATATATATATATATATATATAAAAGCTGAAAATGGTTTTTATTTTTTCCTTTTTCTTAGTCACAATTTTAATAATGATGCATTAACCAGCAAAGTCTACCTATGGTATCAATCATATAGGGCTGTTTAGCCCTTTCAAAATAAAGATAGGTCATTCTTATAAATGGTGACTAATAATGTGATGTGCCATTGTGACTGTTACAATTAGAGATAATGTGATTCTGGCAAAGTTACCATCTAGGGTTGACTTAATTTTTGGATTCTCTCCAACACAACTATGGTAATAAAAAAATTTGTCAATTACCAATTGGATGTGGACACTTAGTCACTGAAAGAAACTAGAAAAAAAAAATCCTTAAGAACATTTTACATTCTGTTTCTTTTCTCTTTTGGAGCTCACCTTCCTACTTTTGTCAAGATTCCCTCTCCATCCCATTATTTCTTGCTCTAGTGGGCATTTTAGCTGGTCTATTCTAATCTTATGATCTAGGACTTTGGTAAAGTGGTTTATTTTTTACCAATTCTTAAAAGCTAAGAAGTACATAATTAAAATCAACCTATACTATTATATGTTTCACTTTTTTCAGTGTTTTTAACCCTAATTTAGCATAACAGAAGTAAATTTGCTTACTTTTATATTTCTATACCAATTTGCCTACTTTTTTAGTACATCCTTTTTGTTATTTTTTATGCCAAATTTCCATCTGAACAAATATTATTAGATGATGCATATTTTGGGGGAGATAATGTATGTATATGGGAGTCTCCAAGTGAGGATTTAATATAAGAGAGTGTTTGATGCAATGCATCAACTCTGGATCCAGCACGTGTCCGATCAGGTGCATTGGAACATTTTCTAGTCACGCCTACCTGCTAGATGTCACATGGAGAACTCATCACTACCATGTGCTCTCTATCACATTAAATGTTGTTTGGTTCAATAGCATGAAGTGCGGTTTAACTTGTTTATTATGTTTAATCATTCACCAATAATAACATTCCTACTGTGGAATTCCAAGGCACTGGCCAGTACAAATCTTAGATCCTTGTTATTATAAAAGATCCAAGGAATTCTAACATTTTTATTACTACGAAGTACAGCATTAAAGTATAACTTGTTCAATGGCATCTTTCTTTTTTGTTCATTGTTACTTTCCTGTATAAAAATTTCTATCCTTCTCTCATCTTTTGCAGTCATGATGACAAAGATAAAGTAGTAGAGTTTAATAGGACAAAAACCCTAGCTAGAAAGCCTAAAATTAGTTTTACCTTACATTCTCTCTTCCTTGTCCTCTATATGACAAAAAACCCATGTTTAAAACTTTCAACAGAGCTTGACATTAATTTAATACCTCCACACTATTGGGAATATGTGGAAAAACTTCGGTACGGCCTATCCATCATGGGATTATTAACGAAAAATTGACAGAGATCCTTAGATTTGGGGTGTTCAAAGTAAACCCTAGCTTTTGGTAAATACATCCTTTGGGGTAAACCTGGAATTAGCATTTCTTAACTATAGGAGTATTGGATGTTGATTCACTTAATTAAGCTAGGATGATGACTAAACTTCTCTGCATTAGTTAGCATCTTTGTTGTTGATAACTTGGTCTAGATGACAGAAGCTATAGGTTAGGTCCTTAGTTCTACTTTTGGTCTAAAACTGAGTATAATTTCCAATTCATTCAATGATTAGTATTATAGTTCAAGACAAGTAAATCAGACTAAAATTGCAAAGATCGGAAATTGTATTCCATATTATTAAGTATCATCAATTAGACTGCATGATCAACCAAAAGAAAAGGAAAAAAAAAAGAATGAAATGAGAAAACAATAAAATATTAATTACTATTCTAAGATAAATGGTTAGTGGCACCCCAAACATTTAATCACTCATGGAATCATAACCAATCCTAACTAGTTTGTTTAAAATCTGACTAATTTGTTTAGAATCCATAACTAATCCCAAAATTTTGACATTAAGGCTTTGGTTACTACTATTCTGGAATCATATCATATCTAAATTATACTAGAAAGATGCAACTAGAGCATTTATAAACTTCAAAATTGAAAAGAGAATCATATCAATGATGATTTTACAAACAAAAGTGCCAAAGACCTTAATAATCTACTTGAATCAATTACAACTGAAATTTAATCCAATAAGTCTTTCAATGTTCCAGTTGTTGTTATTTGGGGAAAATGGCCTAACACTTCTCCATGCATTAATCATGAACAACACTCCTCTCAAATTGTACCATTCATCATAAAGCTTCTTCTTAAGTTTTTATTAAGAACAAAATCATATGAAACAAATCAACAATTTCAAGTAAGCAATCCAACAAACCCTAAATCCTACATATATTCCCAGATTACAAACTGATAAATATATTGTTGACATATGTATTTTCTTATAACATTTCCAGCATCAAAACTCATTATTTCTAGAAAAAAAAAAAAGATATGAGGATTAGCTTTATTCACATAATTCTTAAGTTAAAGTGGTGAATTAAAGACAAGATCTAAGATTTAGTACCGCACACAAGTGGAAAAAAAGAAAAAGAAATTAAAAAACCTAAAACCAACCCTCTCAAACCCTCCCCTCCAACTATATGATCATGTATACAACATCATCACCATCAAAATCTTAATTAATACAAGACTAGAAATTATTACCATGCTTCATATATTTCAAAATCGCCTCGACAAAGAGCTATTACTCCTATCAATCACATTGAACTTCAAGGGAGTAGTTGGATCCGCTGCTTTCCTTGGTGTTTCAACTCCATAGTCTGATGTTTCATTCTTTTCTTCATTGTTGCTTCCCTTACTTTGCTGAGCTCTCTCTCCTTCCAACTCTCTATACCTTTGCAAATACCTTCTCAAAGGCTCAGCATAGTCATCAAAACCTAGAGTTGCCAAAGCCCAACAAATATCATCCCCATTCACAGTCTTGCGCTTCTCCTTATGACACTTGTCTGAAGCTTCTCCAGTAACAAAGCTTATGAACTCAGACACACATTCTTGCATGGTTTCTTTGGCTTCTTTGGAGATTTTTGCATTAGAAGGCAGGATTTGCTTCATGATCCGCCCTACATTAGCTATAGGCAGCAGCCGATCTTGCTCTTTAAGGACACCATCTTCACCTGAGGAAGTACTAGCACTAGCAAAATGGTACTTAAACCCTTCCCTCTCTGAATTATTGCCCATGTTATCAACCATCTCTATAAAGATGGGACTTTGATCCTGTCAAACGCAGACACGTAATTCCCTCACTCTGCTTGTTATATAGAGGCACCTGTGAAAGTCTATGTGTATGTGCACCATATATGTAGATGGTAAAGGTGGACCTCATGAGAAAGGTACTCTCCAAGTGAATAAGTTTAATTATTTGGTTCTCTAAACTAAATAAAATATTTTACAACTTATTATGAAGAGAGATTACTCTAAGGGCATCTCAATAATTTGAGCTTAAACAAAATATTTACAAGGTTATTTGGTATTCTAAACTAAATCTTACCGCCCCTATAATTAGAAATTTATTTATGATGGATTAATTTGAGGGCTGCAACTTTTTAATATATATGAAGTGTTTTGAGATTTAACTTTTAGAGCTTGTTTGATTACTATTCTATTCTATTTATTTGAATAATTGTTATTTTTTTTTAAGGGGAAAAAAATCTAGTACAATTGTACTTTTTGCTAGCTTTTTCTTCTTCTTTTTTTAAGTCAAATAAACTAATAAAAATAAGCATTTTGAACCAACTCTTAGATCGTTTCTCGAGAGTGTTCTGAAAGTACTGAAATTCTCAAAGATGCAAATCACATTTGATTGGACACTTTGCTAGCTTATTTCTTTTTTTATCAAAGTCAAATAAACATTATAAACTAATGAAAATAAGTTTTCTTGATCAATTCTTAGATCATTTCTCAATGACTATTCAAAAAATACTATAACTCTCAAAGATGCAAATCACATTTGATTGGACACATTCATCAAAGTAAAGAGAAATATACATTTTGATCAAACGTGAGATTAACCCATGTGTGTATCTATCTCACGTCATTGATAGATTAGAAATTTTGGGTCATGGGAATTCACATTGTTTAATGCCATGAAGCATAGGTGCACATGCATTATACTTAGATTATGGACAATGGTTGCAATAAGAAGTAAAATCCCACTTCCCACAAGCAACCCTATGAAATAATACCAACCCAAATTCTTTGAAGTAACTAGTAAGATAGTTCTAAGTAAAAATATAAAATAAAATAAAAATTAATGAAGGTATTGTTCATAAGTAACTAAACAAAAAATAATCTAATTGCAATTCTCCACACTTATACTTGATGTATGTGTATACGTATGGGTCTTGGGAGCAATCTACATTATAAGGTCATTAAGAAAAGAGACTCAAACTCATCAATTATAGATTAACTGGTCCCCTACCCCCTTTCCCCACCCAAATTTTGGTCCTAAATCTCTTCAATGTTCCCAATAAGTTTCAAATAAGTATGTTTAAAATAATGGTATTCAATTTGAATTTGTGGATGATATATATGCACATGTTGTGGTTACAATCCAAATGCAACCAACTAGGACCTAAAAAGAGGTGATTAACTATAATTTAAAGACCCATGTTGGATTACCTACTACTTAGAGTATAACATGAGATTATATGTCACTCTATAGTATACAACAACAACTCATTTTAACTTCTTGTCAATATTTGTAATTGTCTTGGTCGGGTCTTTGAACTGTGGACTTAGTTTTATATAATGCCCATTAAGAACCAATTGAACTTAGAGCGTGATTTACATGTTACACAGTGGTGACATGTGGCAATGTGAATAGGGCAAACTTTCTTATCTGGTTCAAATTTGTTTAGGGGTCATAATCTTGATCATTATGCTTGTTACATCATCCCCCACACTCTATACTATGGATGTGACTTTGTGATTTGTTTTAAGGTAGGGCACTAAATTAAAGCATCTATTTGAAGGTTTAATACTTTAATTTATCTATTGAAATTGTTGTTTTGTTTATGTACACCAACCGTAATTATTAGATGCTCATAAGTTTAAGTCAAATTATCATAATCTCGTAAAAGGAAGATTCGTAAAAGGAACTATGATAGAAATAAAAAGAAATAGGTGAATTATTTGTTACCATTCTAATAAAGAAGTTTGATTGGTCACTTAAAAAATTATCAAGGGTTTAAAAGGAGATCGACAACGTTAATTTTATTTTTATTTTATGAATTTATTTAATTACTCTAGACAAATCCAAAGCAAGAAACATGAAATACATTAGTGTAATTTAGTACTTATATATGTTGATGGATGTCACCTAAGCTATGATTTGATTGCGGCCTTTGAACGGCAAAGCATGTGCAGCAAACAACAAGAACACTTGTTAAAAGGAAAAGTCATTTGTGATGGTTTAAATTAGGCTAATTAGCTAACCTAGTTTATCTTTTTCTTTTTTCTTTTTTCTTTTTTCTTTTTTCTTTTTGATAATCGCTAACCTAGTTTATCTTAACCTATGCACTTGCTTTCATTTATATCAATTGACCTAAGGATAGGAGCATAGCTTAATTATTAGCCAAAGACAGATGTAAAGTTGCCAAAATTAGTATCAAAGGCATGAGAAAACTCAATAATTTGATGAAGTGAAGATAAAAACCGACAATTAAGATGCTAAATTAGACAATTTATATTATTATTGTGGGGGGTAAAAAGATCCTGATGGGAATGTGGGCCTTTTGGGCCGTGTTAAGGAAGGCCGACCTGCTCCTGGGTTTAGAATCTGTTAGTACTATGGGTCGGCCCATACGCCGAGGATCCGAGGATCCAGCCGAGGGTGAGCTTACCCTCGGATGAACATCGAAGAACTCGGGATTTCATGGTAAAGATTAGGGGATGACACGGTTAAGGCCAATGGTTAAGAGGGGTGAACCCTAGAACGCTCCAGAAGCACCGGTGTTGAAGAAATGTCAAAGATAAAGGCTGCTGCCTCCACATTAAAAACCCTGCACCTACCACCCTGGCCGCATTTATGGGGAAGTGACACCTGAACAGTGGAAGGGAAACTTCTAGTTACTGTTCAAAGGCACTAAGAAAAGAAATATCTAGGCTAAGGGAGGAGTTGGGGCAACACGTGTACAAAGTATTAAAAAGAGGAGTATTTAAGGGGGAACCTGAAAGAGAAAGGGGGACGGACTTTTTGTAACCTAAAAAGAAAAAAGGCTAAGAGAAAGATATAATATAAGAACAGCTCTCGGCTTACATCCGAGGAGGCCTATCAACAATATTCCTTGTTGTTTCCAAATATTTGCAATCTTTAGTTTGTCATTTAATCCCTACACACTTCTAACCTGGGTTTCAAGCCCACACTCTACAAATTCATATTGTTTAAGGCTCATTGGGCCTGAGCCCATAACTGTTCTTGGGACCAGGTGTAATTGTGCACTTACAATTATTATTTATGCAAAGAAGGGAAAGTGAATTTAAAAACCAATAAATAAACAGAAATGAAATAAGAGACTGTCTTTCCTCCTCACGATATAGACAAAACTTGCATATACTTGCACAGTTGCACAAATGAAAACTGAACTTTTGATGCACTTTTTTTTGGTTACCTAACTCTGTTGATATAGCAAACTATCAAACAAACTCCAAGGCAAATAATCCATAAAAAAAAATAATGAATAGTGAGAAAATCAGAAAAGATAGTGAAATAATATTCCTGAAATTTCATATAGACACCTTTACATATTCCCAACTTCACCCCCAAAAAAATGGAATATATCCCATCTCCAATTTTATATTAAACCACATCTTGATATATGTTCCAAGATTATTGCTAGTCACCAAAAGCTGCATTAGCCAATCTTCTACATCTTACCGTACTTCTTAGCATGGAACCATTGTTTAAAGAACATGATAGATGTGGTCCAATGTTTAGTAATTAAATGGAAAGTTTGTTCATCAAGTAGATGATGAACAAAAGTAGAGAAAAAACAATTAAAAAGACATAAATATAGATCTCATAACCTCCCTTTTAAAGCTTTTGTCTACTTAAAGAAGGTTTATAGAGAACTTTGTTGATTTAAAAAATCTAATTTGAGATGCTTTAAGCTCATATTTCCTATTTTAGCCTTTAGATTTATGCTATATATATATATATATATATATGAGCTGAAAATGGTGCATTAACCGGCAAAGTCTACCTGTGGTATCAATCATATAAGACTGTTTAGCCCTTTCAAAAGAAAGATAGGTCATTCTTATAAATGGTGACTAATAATGTGTTGTGCCTTTGTGATTGGAACAATTAGAGATAATGTGATTCTGCCAAAGTTACCATCTGGGGTTGACTTAATTTTCGGATTCTCTCCAACACAACTATGGTAATAAAAAAAATTGTCAATTACCAATTGGATGTGGGCACTTAGTCACTGAAAGAAATTTGAAAAAAAAAAAAATCCTTAAGAACATTTTACATTCTGTTTCTTTTCTCTTTCGGAGCTCACCTTCCTACTTTTGTCAAGATTCCCTCTCCATCCCACTATTTCTTGCTCTAGTGGGCATCTCAGCTGATCTATTCTAATCTTATGATCTAGGACTTTGGTAAAGTGGTTTATTTTTTACCAATCCTTAAAAGCTAACAAGTAAATAATTAAAATCAACATATACTATCTTATGTTTCACTTTTTTCAGTGTTTTTTAACCCCTATTTAGCATAACAAAAGTAAATTTGCTTACTTTTATATTTCTATACCAATTTGCCTACTTTTTGAGTACATCCTTTTTGTTATTTGTTATGCCACATTTCCATCTGAACAAATATTACTGGATGATGCATATTTTGGGGGAGATAATGTATATATATGGGAGTCTCCAAGTGAGGATTTAATATAAGAAAGTGTTTGATGCGTTTCATTCATCGTGGAGACCTTTCAAGTATTGATTTCTTAATGAGTAGGTACATATCGCTATAGTCAGATCATGTAGGGTCTATAACATTATTTATATCTCCTTAATTTACATTTTTTTCTACAAATAATAAACTTGTCACTTGTCAGAATTCATCAAAAGATACAAGAGATGATACAAGAGTTAAACAATAATAAATCTTTCTTCCCAATAAGCCAAAGGTAGATTCTCATTCAAAATATCACTCTTCTCCAAATCCATACATGACCTAACTCTTTTTTCTTTTTTCTTTTTCTTTTTTGGAGAAACATCCATACATGACCTAGCTAGAACTTAAAATATAACCAATTCAAAAAAAAAAAAAAAAACACACAAAACAAAACAATCAAACATCAGAACTAACAACTTATTTATATCTCCTTAATTTACATTGTCATTTTTTTTCTACAAACAATAAACTTGTCACTTGTTAGAATTCATCGAAAGATACAAGAGATGATACAAGAGTTAAACAATAATAAATCTTTCTTCCCAATAAGCCAAAGGTAGATTCTCATTCAAAATATCACTCTTCTCCAAATCCATACATGACCTAACTCTTTTTTCTTTTTTCTTTTTCTTTTTTTGAGAAACATCCATACATGACCTAGCTAGAACTTAAAATATAACCAATTCAAAAAAAACAAAAACAAAAACAAAACAAAACAATCAAACATCGGTACTAACAACTTTCATTTTCAAAACAAATTATTAATAAAACCAAAGATTTGGTCAAATATTTAAACATAGCTAAAAAGACCCATTACTAGCTTTATAAATTAGAAAATACATTATTAAAAATAAATTAGCAAAACTAGAAGTAAGAGAATTCAAAATTAGTCATTTTAGGAGTGCTTTCGACCAACATAAACACTTTATAGTTAAATAACCTTAACCTCCACTAGAAAACTCCAAATTACACGATGAATATGGTTTGCATATATGCTAATCCCTGTAGAATTAAAAATTATGAATTTAATTTTTAATATACCCCAAAAAATATGTTCCACAACTCATTTGATGACCAATGTGATTATTGAGAACCAATGGTTTTTCAATGGGACAATATATGTGATTAAATTATTAACGTGATTTAATACAGATAACATTTTAAAGAGTGATCAGTCTTCTAATATATCTTTAATTTCTTCCAAGTATTTTGATATTATGAAAAAGTGTTCAATTCTCTCGGAGTAAAGCAATATAAAACTCCCTCCTCTCACATATGAATATTGATGGGCTTATAATAAGATTCATCATTTATGTGAGAAGAGAAAATACCGTGTCATTATACTCTGAGAGTATTAATATAACACCTCCTCCCTCAAAGCCCTTGTTTTGTTGCTTGGCCAGAAATCATCCAGCTCAACAATGACTTTCTGGATTTCATAGAACTTTCTGTCAGTTCAAACAATGAGCCCCATAACATTCCGTTTCTTGATGAAGGCAGCATATATGTTATGTGCAGTGGACACTAAACCATATCCTCAGCAGCCAGGAGCTTGACTTGGAAACTATAAGCAACAAAGCTAAACTGCAATTTCTGTCATATTAGCTAGGCCTAGAAGAACTCGTAAAGACGTGAAGGATTATGACGTTAGAAATATATCACAATATCATGGACTTGCGTAAGATAAGCCTTTTTGATCTCTTGCCAGTCATGAAAAAGAGATGCTTTGTGCCTTTCGGACCATTATTATCCTACTGAACTGAGAGAAAACTTTTATGGAGGCCCTTGGCTATGTTGGGCTAAGTCCTTTCTAAAGTATCCAATACTTTCCCTGGGCCTTATTTATAGCCCTCCTCAAATGGATTGGGATGGGGGCCTCTTATATTCTCCATTGGTTCACGAGAGAAAGGCTGGATGTCACTTTAAAGATTTTACTAATTTTTTTATTTTAAGTCATTTTATAAATTTTCCCCCTTTTTTCCATGAATTTATGAATACTATTTAGTATTTACCCATAATTTTTTTAACCGAATTTACCCATAAATTTTATGTAGAACTAAAATCATTACTGTGTTAATTAATGGCACATACACCCTTACCAGGTGTATGTGCCACTAAATATCCCCCCCAACATCCTATAAAAAAATTTTAAAAAGCTATAAGGTTTTTATATGCCAAAATTGTAAATTGATACACTTCTAGGCCTCTTTTGGTATACCAAGTAGGACAACTTCTCTGTTTTATTTTCTACTAATGAAAAAGCATGATGCATTTGTTGGCTACTCATAATTAATCATTTTTTCCAAGTATATGTGATATAATTTCTCAACGAAAGTAAAAATATTGTCACCAAAAAAATTGCATGTAACTAGGTTAGGTTTTCGTAATTTATATTTTTTTAACTTATTTAAGGGAATTTCCTCCAAATTACTCTATAAAAGTCTTATATAGTAATTCTTTTTCTTTCTTTTTTTTTTATAGAAAAAATTATTTTGTAATTCCAAATGTACTTTTTAATAGCGTCACCAATTAAAAAATTACCTGACCTAGTCTATGTAATCATTAACCAAAAAAAAATCACATAAATTAATAGATCATATAACAGAAAGCATATCCTAATGGTTTTTTTTTTTTAAGGATCCTGAATATCCATCTAAGGATTCCGGAGAAAACATAAAATAATATCCTTTGTTCTTCTTCTGCATTAAAATTTGGAAGATGTGAAAATAAATGATACGTGGCATTCAGCTACTCATAAATACAGATCTCTTCCTCTCTCTCTATGTATATAGATACATTTAAGAATATACAATTATCAATGCGCACCCTTAATGTGGTGGTCACTCTACAAGTATAAATGTTTGTAGGAAGTGAGGGGCAAGGGTCGGGATTCAAATCTCTAAGAAAGAATTTCACACACATATACTATTAGATTAAATTAAAGTATAAATTCAATCTTGTATAAAAATAAATAAATAAAAATATACAATTACGGTAGATTAGATATATAGATACGGGAGATGTACCATCCAGGGTCTGCTAGCATTAGCAACCACATTGGGATGGCTTTGGAAAACTCACGCTAGACAGGGGACCCCATGATCCAGATTCCAGATAGGTCAATGACCAAAGTGGATATTATAGGTATTGTACTGCTCCAATCCAGTTAAACCATTGTTTACCATTTTCACTTTTATTAGTCTTAAATCTTAAGAAAGGATGTAAATGGAAGAAGAAAAAACATGAAAAAGAAAGGGGTAGTCAATAAAGGACTAGGTTCCATCTTTTGCTTTTTAACGTTATATTTATTTTGACGTAAAATATTTTTCTTATTTTTGGGTATTTGGATTAGTCAAACCAAAATCATTTGCTGCTGATAAGTAAAAGTCTTTTGGGCTGAAAATGTTTTACACCTTAAAAAGAGCATAAACCGTTTTTAGGCTCAATAGAACATAACCCTCTTATCTTACTCCAAAATAATAAAAATATTTTTAAAATTTCTGAAATTTACCAAAATACTATTAAAACCTCCAAAATGACTAAATGCTCCATTTAACATTTATTTACCATGGAAGTTAGTCTCAAACACACCGTTAGTTTGAAAATTGCTTATTTCTAGTAGCTTATTTGCATAATATGAAACAAAAAGTTAAAAGCTAGCTCATTTCTATAAAAAAAAATTAAAAGTTATATTATTTAAAACAAAGTTGAGAAAAGAAGTAATATGAGGCCTACAAATAGTATATAAAATAAGAATAAATAAAAAGTCAACTTATAATCCAAAGTCAAGCTTTCCCAAAATCATCAAAACACCCTCAAAAATCTCCAAATGCCGTTAAAACCTTCAAAACAATCTAAATACCTTTGAAATCTATAAAATAACAAAAATATTTCCAAAAACTTTTAAAATGACTAAAATACTCTTAAACCTCTAAAGTGATAAAATAGTAAAATACCCCTAAATATTAAGAAATTACCGAAATGCTCATGAAACTACAAAATAACCAAAATACTACCAAGTACCAACACTTTCAAAATGCGAAAATACATTCAAAACCTCCAATATAACTGAATAACTATAAAACCACCAAAATGAAAAATCATCCCTTCCACCAATCATTTAAATCAGGAAATTAGCTCATGAAACCTCCAAAATGACCATGATATAAGTCTTGACTTTGTTGGATCAAATATTAAAAGCATTATTTGTAATTTTTTTTAATTGCTTTTTTTTGTCCCAACGCTAACAATTATTTAACCCATAATTTGGCTCGTTGGATTTCTTTTTGTTAGACTTTGGAGATCCCAATTCATCAACTCTATCTCTTTTTGAACTCTTTGACGTTGATCTCTTTGATACAAATGGGTAAGTTACTCCTTGTCCGATGTTTATCCTCAATAAAATTGTTATTAAGTAAAAGAAAAAAAAAATCTTTAACTATTATTATTGGATCATGAGAATAAACATTTTTAAAAAAATGTTAAGTAACATGCCAACATGAGTACAAAAGGACATGTTGGACGAGAATTTCAGTCCATTTTCCCAAAAGAATGACTTGAAACGAAACAAAATGATACCTTACGTAACAAGAAAGTCGCTCCTCGGTTTCTACTTTTTAACCAAACAAAATTCAATATTATTGCTACAGCTATGTGTTGCAATTTCATTGTACAACTTATTATTGCATCATTTTCTCAACAAATTATTACTATTTCATAAATAAAAAATTATTATTGTTACATGTTATAATTTGATTGTACCACTTATATTATATATACGTTAGCAGTACACACTAAAAATTCTACACTTCCATATTCTTTTGTTAAAATCAGAACAAGATATGTGATGAAATGTCCACCAAAATAATTAATTGTACGAATTTGGCTATTTCGGGGGTTTAAAAAAAATATCTGACTTCCAAAATAAAAAACTGACTCAGCACTATTTGTGACTGTGAGCATGTAGTTATGACTTATGACTTATGAGATATCAACAGCTGTGTGTTTTACATTATTTAGCATTTTCCTATTCAAATGATTGTGTTTATGTCACATTGTGTTAAATTTTTTTTTCCCCAATATACAAAAACTCTATGTTTGCCTGTTTGGCATCACACTTTGACTATTTACTGTTTCGGAACTTTTTTTTTTTTTTTAAGAAACTAATGTTTCGGAACTGAAGTTTAAAAAAAAATGACTTTAGAATACGGGGTTGTCCATTAATTGCTTAAAGAGAACTACTGTTCAAATCTTCTCTCTCCTTCATTTTAACTATTATGAAAAAAAAAAAATTGGGTGTTATGATGTTGTTGAGCTCCAATAAAATGATTGTTTTGAAGTTTTGGGATGCAAAACTAAACTACATTTATTGTACTTAAAGTTTAGGATTATTTTTTGATTCTAAAAAAAAAAAAAAAATTTAGGATTATTTTCATTTTTTACACTAATAAAAGATTTTTGTGAAAAAAAAAATGTATTTAGAATTGCTCATAGTATATAATTTTTAACTCCATTATTTTTATTGATAAATTTGAATTTCACATCCGTTCTGTAATAATTATTTTTTATTATCACCATACCAAAACATTTCATTAATTTTTTTGGTGCCCAAATTCTTTTTTTTATTCTTATATACATCAAAACTAAGTTAACTTATTTGATCACAGTGATCTTTATTTATTAATTTTTTAATAATTGAAACCCACATCAACTCCAAGTTTTGCAACCAACAGCTTATTGATATTATAAAAAATAAAACCAAAATTCCAAAAAAGTCGTACAACAGAGAAAGAAAACACGTAGAGAACATGAGAGCAACATGGGCAATTTGGTAAAATTGAGAATCCATGAACACCCACCTACGAACGCGTGTGGTCTCACTCTCACAGTCATTAATCAAACCGAATAAGAAAGAAGCGTAGTTAATCTCTTTTCTTTTCTCTCTTTTTGTCTCTCTGCTTTTTTATTTTTTTTCTTTCTTTCTTATTTAAACTCATTTTTCCTTTTTATTTTTATTCCTCTCTGTCTTTCTTCTTGGCAAGTCATTCACAATTCAACTTCTCGTACCTATGAAAGCTCTCTCTACTCTCTGACACCAGGTAAAATTTTTTAAAAGAACTCTCTTTCTCTCTCTATATCTATATTTTTCTTTGTTTTATTTGTTTTTAATGTTTTCATTACTTTTTTTTTAATTTTTTTTTTTTTTTACAAAGTAGAAGTTGACAATCGAGGTCAATAAGAAAGACCCATTTACCCAAGTTCCATTTTTGCACGTGGGTTTCAACGTTCAAGTTCTTCCATGGAGGTTATCACTACTGTCACACATGCTTTCTTTCTTTCCCAATCATTTCTTGCATGCTTTTGCTTATGCTTTTATCCAATGTATTTCATGTATTTATCTTAGTACTTGGACACTTGGGCAGTGTTTATTATGTTGATTTTGATGGGATTATTTGAGAATTATTACTAAACAATGAGAACTCGATGTTTGGTTGGTTTTATTTTTACTTCAATACTGTCAGTTAATTTGGTTGATATATAATGTGATGGTGGTATAGATAATTATATTATATATATATATAGGAGTAGTTAGGTTTCTTTAATCTTGTATTCTTGTATTATTAATAGTGTTATTTTGATTATTGAATATGGGTGAAGTGTTGATGCTGGGTTTCGAAATGGATATAGATATGGTTATTTCTGTTGATAATTTAATTGCAATATTTTTTTTTATGAAGAATATATAATCGTTATTTCTGTATTGGTGTTATGTAAAAATATCTACATTACATATGAGATTTAGCTGGGGTATTCCATCTGTTATAGATTAAGAATTATACTGGAATTTTTCTTGTTGATATTGTGTTCTATTATACTGGGATTTCTTGTAGATGTTGGGAATCGATTATTTTTAATCTGGACAAGCTATTGTCGGACAAATGGCAGTATATTAATCTTGTTCAATTATTTTGAAGTTTGAATTAGTAAATATTTTGTTTGAGGAGTATATAACTTGGTTTATAGCATTTCAAGAGTTTGCTACCACTAGTTAGAGGGTTTGGTCCTGTCCTCATAGATTCATGAGGAGCAAATGCAATGTATAGCAACCAAATTGTTGGGCCAAAGCTCCCAGTATCAATTTTATTGTACCAGAGCAGTAATTCATCATGTATCATTTTTGAAAATGTAGTTATCATCAGGATAGATGAACTAGCTCTTCTTTTTCAGTTATAGACTTTTAAAGCAGACGAGGTTAGAAAGTGCTTTTGTGTGTTCTTCCTTAACAGGGTATCATATATAAGTTTTAATAAATAAATAGGCATATGGTGGACATTATATATATATATATATATATATATATGGTTTTGAGAAATGGAATTTATCTTTACATGGTTGGCATTTGAGTAATTTATTGTTCTGACCAAGGCATCTGTAACTGCCCACTGCTAAAGGTTAGAACACAAAACATGCTTGGAATAAAATTAGTGTATTTCCATCTTATTTAATTTGAAGTTATCATTTTCAAAGTGCTCAAACATGGTTTCTTACATTTCAATCGAATAATGAAATATTAGGATCTAAGATATTGGCTTTTTTTTTTTTACCGAATTAAAATTTCGTCTGACACAGAACTATACTTAAAAGTATGTGATTCATGTACGTTGTGATTTTCTCAATTCAATTTTTCCTGCATTTCTTGCAGATGCTATGTATTCAGAAGGACACTAGTTTGGAAGGCATTGAAGACAAATCTGCTACGACAGAGTTATCACCTGTAGGTGATATTTTTGGAGAGCCACTTGAGCCTCCTCGCATTGGAGAACAGTATCAGGCAGAGATCCCCTCACTAATTGCAGAGTGTGATCGGTTGCAACTTATAAATGAACTGGCTGATTCAGAAGTTGTGGCGAGTCTGCAAATGTCTTTTCCATTAGGACTACCCATTCCACTTATGTGGGAAAATTGTCAATTTGAAAACTTCAATAGAACTGCAGAATGTGAAAACAGAAAAAATATCCAGATTACTTCAAACAATGAAGATTCAAAACTGGACATGGAATCTCTGGCTACAGTTTTGGGCAACGATAAATTTGTGGAAAAACTTTCAGTTCTTCAAACAACAGTTAAAAGTGATTGCATGGATCAGGAAGAGAGAGGTTTGTGTCCTCTTCCTGGCTCTTTTGGTGAATCTTGGAGGGATATTGAATGTGACAGTTTTCTCCTCAGTCTATATATCTTTGGGAAGAATCTTATCCTTGTTAAGAGATTTGTTGAGAGTAAAAAGATGGAAGATATATTGTCTTTCTATTATGGAAAGTTTTATAGGTCTGATAGATATCACAGGTGGTCCGAATGCCAAAAGTTAAGAAGTAAACGATATATATGTGGGCAAAAGATATTTACAGGTTGGAGGCAACAGGAACTATTATCACGAATGTTCTCCCATGTGTCAGAGGAATGTCAAAATAAATTGCTGGAGGTATCTTTCTAACATTATTGTACACAACTTATCATATGTTCAATTGCTGGTTCACAATGCTCTTATAGAAATTAGTATTTGTATCAATGATCTGAGATTGATCTTATAAAAGGGTTGCATATATTAATTTTGTTGACCAACCCGTGTCATATAGTTTTATGGACATACCCACTGTTCTTTAGATATATGGTTTTGGAATTCTGTTTATGCTCCTGGCATCGACCCCATTTTAAGTTTCTTGAGTGACTTAAATTTCTTATCTATTCTTTAGTTTAAATAATTCTTTGAATGTGAGTGGTATAACTTTCTAATTCCTAGAGGTCAGATGGTCCTTGTCACAAGCTTGAAATTCTTTACGGTTTTTACTTGGACTAGCAAGATACTTGGGAGTACTTAATTCAATTTCAAATGCTTTTCCAACCATTTTATTCGTTATGTAACAAAAGAAACAGGTCCACACTAAACTTTTTTTCTTTATTTCTTTCTTTTAAGATAATTAAAAAAAAAAAATTAAAAAAAAATCCTTGATTCTGTTGCTCCTTATCTGCCTGAGTTGCCTTCCTGTTTCTATCTAAAATATTATTGTCCAAAATTAAAGTGTTTCCCCCCTTAAAGAATCTATTGTTAGTTTCTGAACAATGTCAAGACATTTTGTAAGTATCTCTTGTAGGTGATTCATTTGTGTTTAGGAGGTAGTGTTGACGGTCTAGTAATATTCAGAAACCTATAATGAACCAGTTAGAGCATTGGTGTAACTCTTTACTAGGGCGATAGGAAGGCAAATGATGTCCTTGTAGACTAGACGTAGGTGAAGATATGCCTTCAAAGGAGACAATTGTGAACTGAAATTTCGATTTCTGAATCCAAATGGTTGGTGCTGTCAATGTGGAAACAGAAATGGCACAAGGAAGAGAGTTATACATAAAGATTGCTTAGGTTTTGGAGACTGCATGCCCTTGGTTCAACTGGGGATAGGATTCATTAGCTCCTACAAATTTGCCTCAATAGGAGGGTGTAATTTTATTGGAGCTCCTTATCTTTGTCATCTGATTTATAGGCCCCTTCATCTTTTGGGTGCACTTTAAGTCTACCCGATGGTCTTTCTTATTACTTCTTGAAGAATTTTTATATTTTAGTGATGTGGTTTGACTCCTAATATTTCAAGCCAATTATTAACCAAATTTTCAAGATGAAAGAATCTTAGGTTCACATTCATTAGTTTCTCTTGCTTTGATGATTGTCCAGTGGTCACCTATTGGGCTGCTTTTAATGTTTTAACTAAAAATAGTTGCTGAAATTGCACTGGGTTACCTCACTGTAGTAGCTACTGTGACTGAACTTCTGCAGCTAAATTTACTACATATTTGCTAACAACAAATGTGTTATGTCCTGATTTCGCACAAACTGTACTGCATTGTAGGTTTCTAGGACTTTTGAAGAGGAAAAAATTTCATTTGAAGAATATATATTCACTTTAAAGAATACTGTTGGTATCAAGATTTTTATAGAAGCAGTGGGTATTGGCAAAGGGAAGCAGGACCTCACTGGCAAAGCTATGGAGCCAATAAAGACCAATCGTGTTTTCTCTTCGCGTCCTGAGATACCAATTGGCAAAGCTTGCTCCTCTCTTTCAACTTCAGACATAATCAAGTTTCTAAAAGGAGATTTCAGGTTGAGTAAAGCCCGATCCAGTGATCTCTTTTGGGAAGCTGTTTGGCCCCGTCTTTTAGCAAAAGGATGGCACTCTGAGCAGCCTGATGATCTTGGTGTTTGTGGTTTGAAGCCTTCTTTGGTGTTTCTTATTCCCGGCGTTAAGAAGTTTTCCAGAAGAAGACTTGTGAAAGGTAATCACTACTTTGATTCTGTTAGTGATGTATTGTACAAAGTGGCATCAGACCCTGGGCTTCTTGAGGTTGAAATTGAAGTAGCTGAAAGCAGTGGGCACAACGAAGACAAATGGGAACCAACTGGAAAACAGGATTTTGATGGTTTGTCAAATAAACAGTGCCATTGTTACCTCCAGCCACGAAATTCAAACTGCAATCGAGATCTCTTGAAGTTTACTATTGTGGATACCAGTATGATTCATGGAATAGAACAGCCTAACGTTAGAGAGCTGAGAAGTTTACCTGTTCAAACTAATAGTTTATCTCCCGCCTCGAGTCCTTCCAGTGAAACTGAACAAGATACATCAGAAGAGTCAGAGAATGAAGCAGAAGAAATTAATACCTCAAACCCGGCAGCAGATATGATTGAGAGGGAAACATCTGTTGACTCATCAGATCGTGCTAGTGTGCTTGATACCCGTGATCCGACCATTGCAGTAATGCAAAATCATGAAAGTTCAAACACAATTCTGTTTAATGAGAATCACCAGGGGAAGTCTATGAATTATCACTTCAGCCAGAAGATTAATTCTAGCTGTTCAGAAAATTTAGCCCCCGCCCAGAAACAGCAGGACTTTAATGTTTATAACTATGGAGAATCAAACCATAGCATTGAAAATATCTCTGCAGAAAGGATACAAAATGACGATCAGTCCCATTGCCAGTCAACTTTGCCTTGTGCATTTCCTGAGATGGCTTTTCTAATGGGTCCACAAAATTTATCATCCGACAGTTCTCTGGCCAAAAGCAGTCCAGAAGGGAGCAATGCAGTGAGCGTCACTGAGAATTTCTTAGGTAGAGAAGAGTCTCCAGGAAATCCTCAACCTCGGACATTAATTGACTTGAACTTTCCTCATGTTTCACCAGATATAGGAACTCAAGAACCCTTCACCATGGACATGGTGCAAAATATTGACAACTCAAGTGCAAATAAGTCAGCGTCTCTATTGAAAACAAGTCAGCAGCCTGAGCCATCAAACATATCTGATGATGGGACTAGTACGGAACAACAGCCTACCATGAACAGCCAGAGGCAGAGTACGTCTCTATTGAAAACAAGTCAGCAGCCTGAGCCATCAAACATATCTGATGATGGGACTAGTACGGAACAACAGCCTACCATGAACAGCCAGAGGCAGAGTATGAGGAGCCGAGCATTGACCACAAAAGCATGGGAAGCTCTTGAATATGGTTTCTTCGATACAAAGAAGAAGAGAAAGCGTGGGGAAGCTTCACAAAATAACTCAATGTCAAGGCCTTCCCGACAAGTCCGTGGCAGGACTGCTCTTAGTTCAACTTTGGATGATAGTGCTGGTAATGGCATTCTAGAGACCAGGATAGAGGAGAATATGGTTGAGGTGTGCAGTAGTAAAGTCAATGTGATTGATGATTTTCAGGTTTAACGCACAAAGAAAGGGGCTGGCTTGTTTCTAAGAGGTTACAGAACCCCTCTCAGCTTTAAAATGTTGGTCTCTTCTAATGTTTGTCACTAGTTTGAAGATCTTTGTTGTTTCAAATCAATATATATATATATATATAGCAGTGACCTCACGTAGGAGAGCATGAGATTCTGTCATGCGAAGCATGCCTTAAAATTCTCTTTATAAGTATGAGTTCATTGAATTAGCCAATAGAGTAAATGTGTTGTAAAATAAAGGAAATAAAAGGACCAGAGAAAGAAATATTAAAGTCAAATTATATATCTGAATTACCTATTCTCTCTAGTGGTCATCCACCGCATCATATTATTTCTAACACTAAATACATATCTCTTTTTACTTTCTTATTCGCAATGTTTCTTTGTTTCAATCTATATATTCCAATGAGAGTTGAAGCACATATCTATAGTGGGGAAAGTAAAAGATGGATGGCTTGGAACTTGAGGGATAAAATCCCTCCTCATTTTGAGCAAGAGATATTGTCTCCACTAGGGAACTAGGGTTGCTGGGTGGCAAGTCACCCACGTGGAAAACAAGCAATGGAGAGAGAGAGAGAGATTTTAACAAAATGCATATATTAATTATCTATAATTGTGCATCAATTATTTATATTAAATGAATTTATATGATTATTTTTTATAAATTCTATATAAGAAGCAATTTTTATTTGGAATAATATTAATAATAATTAGGGATGGCAATTTTGCTCCACCCCGCTTAACCTGCCCCTCCCAGCTTTGCTCTGCGTGGGTTTTTCCCGCCCCACAAAGGTGATGGAGCAGGGATGAGGCAAGATTTTAGCCCTGCACCACGAGGTGGGGTGAGGATGGGTTTAGACTATTTAGACCGGAAAAAAAAAAAATCATTGTTACAAGCAACATATCTGCATCTATCTTTGTGATTCTTTCCTCATTCTCTCTATCTCTCTTTCTCAGTTTATGTTTTCTTAGCTTTTCTCTCTATTTGATCAATTAGTTTGATAAATACTCTATAGATTTTCAAGTCTAAGAAGTCTTTTAGTACTTACTCTAATTTTGAAAGATCAATTAGTTTGATAATTACTCTATAGATTTTCAAGTCTAAAAAGTCTTTTAGTACTTACTCTAATTTCGAAAGAGTGACCACATATATGTTTAAACAGTCATACACTTCAAATGCAAAAACTTATATTAGTCACTATTTTTTTCTTCTTAATTTCATATTTACTTTCAATCCCACTCCTAGGTGTGTTACTGTTACTATTCTTCTTTACCATATATATTTTTATTTAATTGATATTACATATAAATATAATAATTTATTATTAATTTAATAAAAAGAAAGGTATGCGTAGTTATTTAATTATATTTGTTTATGCATTTAATGGTTATTGTTTTATCGATCTTTAATAACTTTTTAAAACTATTATGCAATATAATTGTATTATATACTAAATTGTATTTAAAATACTATTTTAGATTATTGTATATATTAGGAAAGTTGTACATACAGAAAAAAAAAATTAATCATTTTATTTTTTACTCGCTCTCATGACAAATTCTTAACTTTACTGCTACTGACCCCCTAAAAGAAAATTATGGAGCTACCACTAGTAACGCTGAATAAAATAAAATCTTTTATAACCAATTCAGTGAGTAATTGCATTTTTTCCGTTCTTTAATAATTCCTTTATGCACTCTACTTTGAATTCTTTAAACGACTCACAGAATCATTTCTTCCATCAATTGAGACAACTTCAGTCACAATTGATACCTCCATTTTTAAGCTTCTTTGAAAGAAAAAAAATTGAATGCTTGTATTAGTGATTTTGAAAATCTAACATATAAATTTGTTCATTATTTCAGTAGCATGTAAATTTATTCATTAGTGCGGCCATTAAATCCTAAGAATCACAAGATAGAAGCTATAGTGTTTATAACAGAATGAGTACTCAGCCTTAGCCCCTAGGTGCTATAACAAGTTATTGCTGTGATCTTTCTGTATTTTAATGGTATACTAGCTGAGTTCTTGCATAATGTGCGGTGTCACTTATTATTAATTTTTTCTAATATTTTAATCATTTTTGTTGCTAAGTGATTTGTAACTTAATTGATTGGTACTTCTGATGTTTCTACCAAAAATTACCCCACCCCAACTATCAATGTATCATAAAAAATATTTCAATAATTTTCCTTATAAAAAATTGTAATATTAAAATAAAATGACAAAGTGGTGTAATGATTTGGTCATAGTATATGTGTTACAAATTTGAAATTGCATGATAAAAAGACTAATATAGATGCACATGTTTTTTACCTATTCAAGAATGCAAATATTATTTTAATAAAATAAAAATGCAAATATCATTCAATTATTATTTTGCATTCTTGATTGTGTTTTATTAAAAAAAATTATTTTGTTGGACTTCGTTTCAATTGTTGCAAAAGCAACTAAATTTGAGCAAAAATAACATATTTCAAATAAATTATTTCTCATATAAATATTAGAAAAATGACATCAAAATTTCACTATACTTAAATAATTAATGCATCACTTAAAATAATTAATAAAACAAAATAAATGATTCAAGAATGCAAATCTTATTTTGATTAAATGAAAATGCAAATATCCTTCAATTATTATTTTGCATTCTTGATTGTGTTTTTTTTTTTTTTCTTTTGTTAGACTTCATTTCAATCGTTGTAAAAGCAACTAAATTTGAGCAAAAATACCATATTTCAAATCAATTATTTCTCATATAAATCTTAGAAAAATGACATTTTGCATCACTTTAAATAATTAATAAAAAAAAATAAAGACATCCAACCTATTAGTACAATGTTGGTTATATACATTCCTTGGCTTGTGGAATAATAAAAAAAACAAGTTTATTCATACGTGATACAAACTGATGGGTAGAACTTATCATTAAAAACCAGCTTGCAAGAGGAAGGTACCCAAGAGTTTATATACATATAGTTAAGCTAATACTTAATTCATGTGGGACACAAGAATCATAACATACCATTTAATTGATTAGTTGAGCTAATGATGAATTAGTTAGAATTTGAGCACATGACTTAATTCTTAGAGCACATGTTCAATTAATTAGCCAATTATCTTAGGCCATGTGGCCAATGACATTAGAGCTAATCTCCTATAAATTCAACCTTAGATATTGAAGAATAAAAAAATGCATTGCTTTTAATATTTTTCTATGGAGGGTGACTACCTCAAATTAAGTCAATTCCTCTCTCTCTCTCTCTCTCTCTCTCTCTCTCTCTCTCTCTCTCTCTCTCTCTCTCTCTCTCTATATATATATATATATATATATATATATATATATATATATATATATATATATATTACATGTCAAAGAAAAGGAGTTAGGAAATTGAAATTGTTAAGATTAATTTTAGTGAATTAAAAAATATTCAATTTTAGATGGCTTGCACGTCAATTGTTGTCAAAGTAATTAAACATGAGGAAGAATGTCATATTCTAAATTTATTATTATTATTATTATTATTATTAGGGATGGCAATGGAGCGGGGCTGGGCCGAAGGATGAGGTCTTCGTCCCCGCCCCGCATGGTTTTGTCTTGCCCTATTCCCGCCCCGCTCCACATGATGGAGAAAACTTTTTACCTCATCCTCGCCCCATCCTGTAAAATTCTATTTTTCGTTAATTTGCCCTACAACTAGTATACTTTTTTTAATGAAACCTATTTCATTAATAAAGATATACTTGAAATTGCAACTAAATTTATCCTATCCAATCAAATCAATTTTTATAAAAACTTGAATAATATATCCAAGTGTTTAACAAGACAATCACAAAAAAAAAACACTTACATTATAACACATAATTAAATAAAGGCAGAGAACCACATTGGGTAGAATAAAATAAACTAATATTAATATGTTTGTTTAAATAGTAGGGTTTTAGGGTATGAAAAATAAAAGTGCAGGGAAAAAACAGCCCCATTTTGTTGCCAATGACAAAATAAGCTAGAGTTCGGAAAAGAAGTTTTTTTTTTTTTTTTAACGAATAAGAAAATTTTGAAACATTTTTTTCTTTCCTATAAAAGCAAATATTTTAAGAATAGTGCTACTGACACAACACGTTCACAAAATTTTCACAACAAAATCTAGGTGGCAAGTTGTTAAAGGCAAAAAAGTGACGTATTAGCAACTCAAAAAAAAATTTTGAAAAAGTTATGTTAATTGTGGGTAGAAATAAAAACCAGTTACAACTTGTCCATTGACCTTTATTATGAAAATATTGTGAAATTAGCTTTAAAGTAATCATATTCAAAAGTTTCTAAAAAAAAAAAAAAAGGTAATCATATTCAAACTAAATTTATTTTAATTGGATTTAAACAAAATTTAGTGTTAGATTCTTAGCATGGAACATTGATCTACCAGTCTCTTTCGCTAGGGCCCATTTGGTCTGGTTTGGGCCTCCCTCTCCATTCCGCATAGATACCATTAATGAGGGGATATTAATGGCGATGTTAATGATTTATACAGGCAGAATAAAGGCTAAACATTTCCTTTTTTATTTTTTGGATGGTGCATTCAGTGACTTATTTAGTGTACTACACCCTATTCTCACATAATTTTGAGTCAAAAGCATGGTGGATTCTAAGAGATTTGTTCTATGGGACTAGGGTAACACAGCAAAAGCATTATGGAAACATCTTAGATAAAACTAAAGGGCTAGCCGGAAAAATAAAAATATTGCTCCCACCTCTCTTCTCTTTAGCTCCAGTACTATTGTGAAATCCAATTACTATCTTGCTTAATTCTCTTTTTTTTCTGTTTTTTTAACCCCAAACTGGATTTTACAAGGTTTCCATTTTAGCCAATCACTAGGAAATTTGCTTGACTTTAAGGTCTTAGTCGGTGCCCTGGAAAGTTCCTTTTTTTGCTTCAAAAAGAAGAAAACCATGGAAAAGTCAAGAGCTACTTTTTAGTCATGTGCTACAAGGTTCTTGTCTATAAAGGGTCGTTTGGTTTAGGGAAATGGATTTCATGAAAACTATTGTATTTTCGGACGTAGATGTTTGTCGGACATCTTTTTTTAATTGCCAAGTAATAGTCCTTTTGGATTTTTTAGAATATTGCATTGCAGCATTTAGTGAAATTAAATCATTATCAAGAATGAAATCATTTCTTCTTCTTCCTTTTTTTGGGATAAGTTTTCAAGAATGATATAAAGTTTTATCCAAGTTTCCAAAAAGGCTTATACGCTGAGAATAGTGGTTGAAGGAGAGGAGCATCTATTTGATGGCTGAGAGATGGTGGCCAGCAGGTGCTGACTGGAGGAGGGTAGCCCATTTGTCGTAATTGACAGGTGGTGGTGGTGGTGGGCGTCAGTGGCCCACCTGAGATGGCTGGTGGGTGTGGGTGGTAGTTGGGAACGTTATTTTGAATTATAGAAATGGATAAAGATATATTAGACATCTTGACCAAGTTACATAAAATTTCTAAAGTGTTTATTTATCTATTTTGAAATGATTAGATTGAATTTTATCACATCATCGTTAACTTAAATTGATATTAAAACTATGATAGACAATTTTGCTTCAATCTAAAGTATATTAATCATGCTCCATATCTATCGTTCAACAAGAGGGACTGATACCGTCTTTCATAATTTTATTCACAAACTCTCTTATGTGGGTGATGGACAACAAGTCTTATATCGGTAACAGCCCACCAATCACAACTTTGCCAAGTTAAAGAGTTGAGAACAAAAATTTGAAAAAATATGTATGTATAAGTTTTTTTTTTTTTTTATTTGGTCTTCCATGCCTGCAATTCAAATTCTATCTTTTACCTTCCTACTATCAATTTATTAAGTTTAAGCTAAAATGTTACTATCAAATCTCAAATAGAAACAAATTACAAGTTTTTTTTTTTTTAATTTGATAGCTACAACAGAGAGGGAAAATTTGAACTATAGATGTCATGAAAACACCAAAAATATCAATTAATTAAACTACAAGACTCTTAGTCAAATTACAGTTTTAATACTACTGTCTTTTTCTTTACTTTTTTTTTTTTTTTTGAGAAGATTTTAATACTACTCTCTTAGGATTATTGTATTTGCCTATTTTGATCAATTTAGCTACAGTCTAGCCAAGTTTATAATAGATCGAGTTACATTTCTTCTAATTTTATTCCTTTTACATTATAGCAAACATGAAGCTAAAGAAGAGTAGGCTTCAATTGTTGACAGGCCATTCCCAACCGTCCTTGTTATCACAATAAGGGTCCGTTTGGTTGAGAAATGAAAAAGTGGGAGGATGAAAAATTAGTGGGAGGATGGAAAAGTAGAATGATAGAAAAGATTTGGTTTTCCCTTATGCGTGTTTGGTTGGAGGGGTGGGAAAGTGGGAGAGTAGAAAACTTTTTTGTTTGGTTGGAGAGAAAAATGGGAGGATGGAAAATGTAGTTTACATAAATTAACTATTATGTCCTTGTAGTGGGAAAGTGAAAGGGGTAGGTGAGTGCAATAAAGTGGGGGTATTTGTGTAAATTATATCATTCGGCATATTTTCCTCCCAAATTGAGAGGATAAACAAATGTGAGCTCAGATGGATTATTTTCCTCCTCATTTTCTGTCTCTCTTGTTTTTTCTTCTAAACCAAACGGTAGAAAATGTCATTTTCCACCCTATTTTCTTCTCCCTATTTTTCATCCTCCTTATTTTCACCCCAACCAAACATACCCTAAAATTACCCTAAAACTATGTAAATAAGTATTATAAACCACTAATCTTTTTTATCAATAAATTATTTATTTTAGATGGGATTAACAATAATAAATTGATAATATATAATATGGGGATTGTGGACCATATTGAAATGCACTGGCCCATTAATTATTATTATAATTACTCAAATACAATAATTTACAAAAACGATGTGCAAAAATCAATATTAATAAATCAATCATTTGACAACAAATCGACCAATAACACAATTGATGGATAACTATACAATGCTAAAATTATCTTCTCAATTTCTTTTCATTATCAAAACATGTCTTATCATAGGCAATAGGCTATCCGTTTGTATTTTTCTTCCATTCACATATCTTTTCTATGAGACAAACTTATAAAAAAGAGTATCAAGCCATGGTTGTCTTGTATGTTGGTTTTATCCATGGGGTTACTTTGCTTATGTCAATTAGCAACTTGGTCAGTCTAAACTATGAATTAATTAGTACGCAGCATATTCCTATCCAAAAAAAAAAAATTAGCACACGTACAGCATACAAATGCTACCAAGGACGTCTTCTATTTGGTTTATCATAAATATATACAAAAGAAATTCGGACAAACACCAACGATGTTGGAATTTTTTGTCTTTAAATTGTTGTGTTAATGTAAGCTTCATCAAATATATCGATCTTCATCGGTGATTACTAAGCAATTTTTGTCGTCATTAGTATTTTGTGATTAAAAAAAAGGAGATTTTGCATGCAAATTAAATGGTTTAAGAATTATTTTTTACTGCAAATTTGAATTTATCACATGTATGATATTCTAACTTTTGTCACCTTGTTTCCCATTTTATGGCCGGGCTCCAACATAAAATATATATTTCTTTAAGACAAAGGAAAAATAAAAAGCTAAAATATATAATATATCAGCATGACCATTTTCTTATGTGTACCCAAGACTTCAGAAATACTGAAAATTTCTTTAAGACAAGGTGTGCAACATAAAAAAAATAATCAAAATAATGTTTAAGTTGTTTTGCATTATATTTTAGAGTCACAAGCATGGTAAGCTAAACTTTTAATAAATATCACTCCCCACTCTAGTTTATTAAAATAATATCATTTATAGCCCCTCAAAAAAAAAACAAAAACAAAATCGTTTATGAAGCAAGAACCATGCATAATACAACAACAACAAAGTCTTGATTTTAAAATTTTGCAACCATACAAGATGTTGCATGATAGCGTTATCTTGAAAAATGTTTTTACAAACACCATACACACGTCACAATTTATATGTATAAGTGGCATGCCCTGTAAAGACGAGCGTGTAATAGGCATTGTTGTGCTATTATTGTCTTAAAATTGATGTTGAAATTGAGCAATTGGTTGTGACGGATGTGAGGGGTATCAGTTTATAAACTAATTTTCTTCTTTCTTTTTTTATACAAATGCTTCAGAATTTAAAATGAAGTTGCAAATAAGTTGGCATGATACAGATTACAGTTCCTCAGTTGTTGGTCACTTGGTTGTCATTTAGCTAACAACTCCGCTATAAATGTTAACTTTACCAAGTCATAATTCTCCACAGTAAGAATTCTTAGATAATTATAAGGTGATCATTGACAAATCACATGCCATATGTATAAAACGTACTAGATTGTGGCATAGTTTTGCTGGACAAAGTTGAATAAATAAATGCTTAAGAGTATACTTAGCTAATGTCTTTATTCATTAATATGGATTTGAGCCTAGAAAACAAAGCAGCAACATCTTTTATGTCATTAATTTATTAGTTTGTAAACATCTAAATAACGACATCGACTGGTTTGGTTCCCTTAGATCGTTTGTGACAAATAAGACAATAAGATTCGGCTCCATTGAACAGATAAATGCCACGTCTAGTATCACGATAAGATTTTTCTGCTTTGTGTAAATATAATTAATTTTCTTGCTGTAGTGTGCATGATGATAAATAATGATATCCAGATAATGGCCAGTTTCTTTTTCTTTTTCTTAATTTAAAAAGCATGAAAATTGAAGAAATAAAAATTGAGATAATTTGAAAACTGACCCTTTATTTAGCAGTATATAGAAGATAAGACTAAAGACTGTTCTACTGCCCCAAAGTCAACATGAATAGTTGAGTATTGAAATTTGAAGCAAACAATACATACTGAATTTTAATAAAATGAGAAAAGAAATTACCTCTTTTTTATGTTATTTGGGATTGATAGAAGCGCATGCACATGAGCAATAAAATAAACTAATTATACACAAGACAACAATATTTAATATGGTTGTGATTTAGGATTAGCGAAAACGCATGCACATGAACATGAACATGAACATGAACATGAATATGAATAATAAAATAAACCAATTATACAAGACAAGTCAATAATATTTGATACACATGGTTCAGTCAATTTCATGCCTCTGTCTATACACTACACTAATCAAAAGTCACCATCACTACCACCGCACCATTGGCATGATGGTCATTTTACAAATACAAGTTCTTATAGGGTAGAGGGATAAGGACTGAAATTCAAGTTTCCATGATCATGTTTCACACATACTTAGATTATAAAAGAATATGATTTCTATCTCATATATATATATATATATATATATATATATATATATATATATAAATTCACTATCAAAGACATTGATTGGAACCAAGTTCAATCAAACCTCTCATAAATACAAACTTCAAACACACAAACTTACAATCACAAAACTTTAATACACCCAATTGCTCTCTCATACTCACACAATAACAAACTCGTTGGCTCACACACACGGAAATCCTTTAACAAGAAATACATAATTACTTATTTAAAAAAGGAAAACTATTTCCTTCCATATTGAGGAAAATCATTTTCTTCTATATGAGTGAAAACCATTTCCTTCCGCTAAGGAATTAAAACAAATCCAAATAGGAATTTCTATACCATTTCCAAGAAATTTCAGCACTCAAATTTCATCAAACAATTTTCCTTCGATTTCGTGATACCCCCCTTAATCCAAGCAATCTTTTTTAAGAAAACAACTATCATTTCCATGACAAAGGTTATATCTACGCATGCATCTTGAACAAAAATTTCTTACATACTTCATACATCACCTTCTCACCAAGATCGACCTTAAGTTCTAATACCAGTTTGTTGTAATTTGGAGCTAGCAAAGTGCATGCTCACAAATAATAAAATAAAACAATTATACAAGATAATAATATTAATGTGATTTGACTAACTCCACTATCAATGATATGGATTACAACAACTCTCAATCAAATCTCACTAAACAAACTCATAGACTCTCACAAACAACACTAACAAATGTCAAACCCAAAATTCCAACAAATGGTATCAAAGCCGATGGTTTGATAGAGAAAGTGTTCATTAATGACTCCACTAAGTAGAATGAGGAAAACTCTCATGTTAGGTCAACCTATGGTTAAGTAAAGGATCTACAAATGGTGAGTCAAGGTGATTGTGCAGGTTGATGGCTTCCATAGTTATGAAAGTAAGACTCCACATGTTCACTCTACCCATAATTGAGTAAAAGCAGTTTATTGGTGAGCATTAGACTTATTGCTAATGTGTAGCACTTTGATTAATTGTTAATAAATAAATAAATAAATAAGGCTCCCATGGTTGAGTAAAGGTACTACATTGGCGAGCATTAGACTTAATAGTAATGAGTGGCACCTAGATTTTTAAGAAAAAGTCTTTCATTAAGGGGGAAAGTACTTAAAGTATAATCACATGTGGCTATGTAGAAAGCTTACAAATAAAATGGAGATTTTTTTTTTTTTGGTGGAAAATTCACATGTGAATAGTGTAGTTAGTTAAATAGTAAATTCTCACATTTGATAAGAATGAGTAGGTAATATAACATAATTGAGCTCAAATCCTTATCCTTATAATTTATTATTAGGGTACGTTTGGTACACTAAATGTAGATTACATTAGAAATAGTAATCTTTATTACTGGGAATAGAAGACATTGTAATGAAATAACTAATTACTATTTATAAGTTTGGTTGTTACATATAGAAAGCTTGTAAAAGATGATGTATAAGGAAACTTTATATTTTTGGAAATATATTAATTTTAAAACCTATTATATGCACTAAGGAATAACTATTACATTCATTTTAAAAAAGAAATAGCTATTCTTCAATTTAAAGAATAATTATTCCAATGTAATAACTAATCCATGTAATAAAAATACAACCAAATGACCAAATTGATATTACACATGAATAACTGTTAGGTTTTAAGACCTTAGAGACTAATATATTAGAACTTTAATGTGTAATGTGTTGGCAAACCATGATCAAAATATAGAGTCTAGATTTAGACTTGCTCAAAGTATGTTTTATTGTAAAGTTGAAATCAAGTGATTGCAGAAATTAGTGGACAAATTCTGCAAGGCTCGATCGATCGAAAATCGTGCAAAATTAATTTTTTGCAGAATTTCCAACTCAGCCCAAGCCCGTTTGACGTGTAGGGTTTTATGACATTTATGTTTTACTTCACATATAAAAAGAAAAACCCTAACTACTTTTTGGAGCTTTATGATGTGTTGTGTGTTGAATCTCTTGTGAGATCTAGAGGTGTTTACCTTTATACACACTTAAGGTTATCTAGATCGATCAAGATTGATGTCAAGAGCTTGGTGATCGTTTTAGTTGCTGCATAAGAAACTTAGCGAAGATCTGAAATCTTTGAGTGGAGTCTCAAAGTCACAAGTAGGAAAACTTGTGGTTGTAGTGGATCAAAGGAAAGAAGTAGCACGTGGACTCGGAGCTATTATTTGGTCGTGGTAGAAAGTTTTCTACTCGAGGTAGCAATAGGATGTTAGTGGTCTAAGTTCTATTATACAAATTTCAATTCTTTCATAATGGATTTGTTTTACTTTGAGGATAGCTAGGTTAAATCTTCTCTAAATTTTTTACTAGTTTGGTTTTCCTGAGTCATCAAATCTGTGTATTCTTTATATTTTCGCATTATATTTATGTTGCACATATTTGTTTAACCTAGTTTTAATTAACAAACTTGTTAATCAACTTGGCTTAATATTAGGTTAAACATATTGTGTTAAGGGGTCTAAAACTTTACAATAACTATTTCATTACAGGAGCTATTACAGCATACCAAACGTACCTTTATTTTGGTCTAGTGGTGTCACAACATGTTATATGAATCCCTCACAAAGTTTTCAAGGTGTTAATGTTAAATCTTGCAAACTCAAAATCTTAATAATTTTGAATAATTATAATAATAAAGCTGAAGCACTTTTTTATCAAACTCTTAATCTCACAATTAATTATCCTGCAATGGGTTGATTCTATGCCTTCACCTTGGAAAGGAAAAGTAGGTTGGAGGTAGTTAATGATTTTTTTTTTTTTTTGAGATAGTTATAAATTTTTTTTTTTTTGGTAAACTGGATAATATATTAGAACAAATTAGGTGGTATTCACCACAATATTACAAATACGATCTTGGGTCAAGCCCAACTTATCCGAATGCAAAAGATTAAAAATACAAGAAGGAGGAGACTCAAAAACAGCAAAACCATCCTCCATGTTGGTTTCTAATTTTGCGAGGGCGTTTACGCAGCAATTCGCCTCTCTAAATCAATACATCAAATGGACCTAAGGGATGTTCGTCATAAGGTTTCTACAGTCATCAATAAGAGAAGAAAACCCCCCATTAGTATGGGTGGCTTGAGATAATAAGGAAATCACAGCCGAGGCATCAATCTCAACTTCCACCACCTCAATTGAAAGAGAACAGCACCGAGTTAAGCTATCCCGTATAGCCCAAAGTTCTGCAGCTATGCTCGAAGTGAGGCCAATTGCCCTTGCAAAGCCCGAGACCCAATTGTCATGACAATCTCGTATAAGACCTCCACACCCTGCCAGCCTCGAGTTTCCCTACGCCGAGCCATCAGTATTCAATTTCACCCAGCTCACAGGGGGTTTTACCCAACCAACAGCAATAGAAGTTGTCCTGGGATCTGTATGATCCAGAACACAATACCAAAATTCATAGACACAAGTGAGCCTCAACAACTTTAAACAGATTCTGAGGGGTTTGGGAGGGTTGAAACAACATTTTATTCCTACGGAGCCATAAGTACCAAATGCCAAAGAGAAAGAATTGAGCCTAGGAATAACTCTTCCCCTTTGCCAGCACATTGCAGCGAGCGTTCACTTTAATCCAGTCCATTACTTCCATACCAAAAGTGTGGTGAATTTCATCAAGCCGATTGGACTTAGCCCAAAAAACCTGAGCTGCCATGCAATCCCTCAAAACATGACTGATGGTTTCAGGCTTGTCATGGCACATGTCACAAGTTGGAGGCAGCTAAAGACCTCTCTGAGCTAGGACAGTCTTAATTGGTATGCTATTATGATAGCATTTCCAGAGAAACATTTGAATTTTGGGCAGAGTTTGAAGTTTCCAAATCCAAGCACTCGAAAACAACCATCACTGGTGTTAGCTCCACAGGCAATGAGATAGGCACTTCTGGGATCAAACTCCCCTCTCGGACTAGCAATCCAAGACAAATGGTCTTCACTAGATGAGGTTGTCCTTATCGGAGTGGTCTTGATGGATTGACTAAGAATGGGAGGAAGGATATAAGGACTGCTTGTGCAACTCCCAAATGCCATTTGTGTGGATGTCACAAACTCGGATATCAGCCTCACCCTTTTGAAGTGGGCCTTCAATGCTTTCCCTGACCACGCCCAGGTCCAACCATTTGTCATCCCAAAAAGACAATTGACTATTGTTGCCAATAGACCATTTTGAGCCTTGTTCACAAACCGCTGCACCATGGAGAATTGCCTTCCAGGACCTGGATTTAGGAGCCTTACTCAAAATCGACCTCCTTTTGTATTTGAATTTCAGGACTTTGGACCAGAGCTAATCACTTTCTTCCTTCATTCTCCAGCAAAGTTTGGCTGCCAGTGTGGTGTTTCTCTCTTTTGCAGCGTGTAAACCCAGCCCTCCTCTGTTTTTTGGCTTAGTGACTTTGTTCCAACTGACCATATGGAGTTTTTTCTTTTCATCAATGGACCCCCATAAAAAGTTTTTGCAAACCTTATCCAAATTGGCATGGATTCTACACAGCAAAATGCATTGTTGCATGGTATAGGAGGGAATGGCCGAGAGCACTAATTTTGTAAGAGTTAATCTGCCTGCCATGGAAAGCAGATTTGTTTTCCATCCCTGAAGTTTATTTTGGACTCTTTCCAAAATGAAATCAAATTCCCGAGCAGATGATCTCTTGTGGTGAATGGGGAATCCAAGATATTTCCCCAAGTTAGGAGTTGATCTGAAGCCAAGGATATTGCATCAAGAGTCACGGGTCCTAGTTATAATATGTTGCTACATCCGTAGCTCAAACTCTTTTCCCTTGGCTCCAAACACTTTGTGCATGAGAATGTGTCAATTAAGAAATTAATAAATTTAGTTCTACTATACCAGGATAATTGCATTTTGCAAAAACCAACATTTTATACCTTTTTTTTTCATTTTTCTTGTTAGGAAAACAAAGTAATTTTAGTAAAGTTAGAAGTCTACTTTGTTGGGGCCATGGATTGGACAAAGCAATACAAGACTGCGAGTAATATTCAACATACTGTAGAAATTGATTTAGTTTTCCTTAAAAAATATTTCCTTCATTAATTGCAATTGCTGCTCTTTGACTTCATATTTGCTTTTTTCCTCTTCCCTTTTTTTTTTTTTTTTTTTTTTGGAACTTCACAAGGTTCAAGACTTTAAGTTAGAAAGAAGAAGTATAATTATTAAAAAAATATATAAAAATAAATATACTTCTCTTTGGCTCTCCAACAGATATTTATAACCAAACCCTTATTGTATAACAGATGCTAATTAAGAAATTAAGAAAGAATTTACAAGACACACATATAAAAAAATAATAATAAATAAAAAAGGTGAAATGGAGTGGCTATAATAATAATAACCAACAATTTAGGGGCAATTGCGAAGCAATTGTCTCTTATGCATACTATATATATTTATATAAGGCCAAAGAAGACCAGGTTCCAATGTCAGTGTTATGGCAGGAAATAGCTCTCTTCTTCACCTGAAATGAAGGAGAATTCCCTGGTTTTTGTCTTCCTCTCATGAAAGTAAATTCCCTATTTTGTGTTCACCAAAAACAAGCCCTTCCTTTTAGTGAGAGCACCAACAACAAGAAATGAAGAAAGAAAAAATAACAGCTTAGAAAGGAACAAAAAACAAGAGGAACAGAAGGACAAATATCTATTATAACTATATCAATCTTTTTCTCTCTTTCAAATGTCAAATGCTACAGGTGATGAAGGGAGCTTCTCTTCAGGAAATACCGGGGAAGAAGTTGTTCAAGAAAGGCAGCAACAACAGCTACAAAATCCTCTCCATGGCTCAAGCTCAGGACCTTCTGGTGCCAACAGCAATAGCTCTACCTCCCAACAGCAACCACCCGCCAAGAAGAAAAGGAATCTTCCAGGAACTCCAGGCAAATTCCATCACCCCCACAAACCTTAGTCATGTTTTTAAAGCTAATATCTAGTTCCTTAGTTTGAATAAAGTTAGTTCTGAAATTGAAACATGCATTTACAAGTGCTTTTAGTAGTTAGGTAAGTGCTTACAAAATAGGTAGGTGCTTAAACATAAGGTGCAGATTTGTTACTTAATTATGCATGTTTCAGTATACTTAAGCATTCATGTTAGGTGTGTTTGATTCAGCTCAAGATAATAAAAGAAAATGGTTTGTTCTTTATGAGTTTACCTTTCAAAAATATTAAAGCTGATTTTTTATTTATGAAAAGAATAAAATAAAGTTCAATTATTGCCTTGAGATTACAATAATTGCTGACAACTGTTTGCTTGATTGCGCTTTTTATTTCTCTCTTTTTGTTTCCAACTGTGATGGGCTGTTATGGGTTCACGAAATTATACTTTACATGGAATAAAATTGAAATTCCCAACTTTTTCTAATATGGATCACTCTTATACTTCTTTAAGTATTTCTAACAACATTCTACTTTGGATGAATTCGAAAAGGCTATGCTAATTATTTAATTTTGATGGTTTAATTTAGATCCAAATGCTGAAGTTATTGCTCTATCACCAACGACACTAATGGCAACAAACAGGTTTGTGTGTGAGATATGCAACAAAGGGTTCCAAAGGGACCAAAATCTTCAATTGCATAGGAGAGGTCACAATCTTCCATGGAAGCTCAGGCAAAGGACAAGCACCGAGGTCAAGAAAAGGGTCTACATATGCCCTGAGCCATCATGTGTCCACCACAACCCGGCTCGAGCATTAGGAGACCTTACTGGCATTAAAAAGCACTTTAGCCGTAAACATGGAGAAAAGAAATGGAAATGTGACAAATGCTCAAAGAAATATGCCGTGCAATCGGATCGGAAGGCTCATCAAAAGACCTGTGGTACTAGAGAATACAAATGTGATTGTGGAACCATCTTTTCCAGGTTCACATTCCATATTTTCATGAAGTACAAACATTAAACGTATTCTGCATGTGCATGAAATGTTAGGATGTCAAATAAGTACAACACTTAGATATATGGTATAGGACATCAAGCGAATTTCTTATGTAGTTTTTGCATGTTAATTTCTTAGCTTGTTGAGAAAACTGCCACAAGATTAATTTTTCCGGTACATATATATGTGGCTATGTTCACTAATTAGGTTAAAGTATCATAGTTTCATGTAGCTTCCCATATAAAGGAGATTTGGAAATGGCCGACAATTTGATTGACTTTTTTACTAACCCTTTTTTGTGCTTCTTTTTATGAGCTTTTTCCCCCCTTGCTTTTTAGTTTTTAAACTTCGAAGTTTTTATCTTTCTTCTCATACAAAAATAATTGTCTATTACACTTTAGTAGTTCAAATTATGATATTTAAATAAACAACAAAAACCTAATGCAAACCCACTTCTTAATTCATGTGTGTGCAGGAGAGATAGCTTTATCACCCACAGAGCTTTCTGTGATGCATTAGCAGAAGAAAACAACAAAGTAAACCAGGGACTAATGAACAACAATATTGGGTCAAACATAGACACCCAAATGCCTGAGCTGATGTCATCTATGCCCATGAACACCACAACAAACGCATCCATTGGAACATCTGAATTCAACAACTTTGACCCCAAGAACCCACTCAAATCCCTCCCCCAAGAACTAGTCCCAATTCCATTTAAGTCCATGAACATGGGAGGTTTGTTATCAACAAGCTCAGGTACTCTCTTTGGCGGTCCAAAGACTTCCTCTTCATCAAGCCTACATCTCAGTTCCAACAGCTCCTCTGGCTTAAATTATCTCCAAGACAATAAAAATGGGTGCCAAATCTCTGGGTCAGCTCACATGTCAGCAACAGCTTTGTTACAGAAAGCAGCACAAATGGGTGCCACTGCAAGCAATAATACTATAAACTCACCCATGATGGAAAACAGCCTTGTTAGTGCCAGCATGGCTGTTAATCATGACAAAATTTCTTCTATTAGACCACCATACTCATCAAGTGCCTTTCAACAGCATAATATTAATACCTCATATGATCACTTCCAACCACAGCCTGGTCAATTAAACATGGTTGGGATCAATGGTGGAGCATTCATCAACCAGGAGCCATTGCAGAAAGTCCCACAGGAAATCTCACAACTCTTTGATAGTACTACTACTTCTAGTACTGGTGGTGGCTCTACAATTAATGATATGGCTATGTTTAGCCAAATGATAATGAACCAAGGATTCATGATGAAGAACATAGAACAAGCGGACAGTACTAGTTCTAGTTTGATACATGGAAAAGCCACTGTTGAGCTATGCCAGACAGAGCCATCAAGTTTTAGAGGAAGTGATAGGACTACAGTTGATTTCATGGGGATTGGGGGGTCAAGGCCTGTGAATATGCATGAACCACAGCAGCAACGACAACAAAGGTTGGAATTGGAGGCAATAAGCCAGCAAAGGTTTCCAATTATGAATCCTTTCCAGCAACAATTCACACATGGGGATTCAGGAATTGAAAAGCCTTTTTGGGATGTTTGAACAATATATATAGGTTTTTATGGTTGTGGATCTGCATGTCGATGGAAAAAACATGTTCTTACACACATCAAGCATGGCCATGATGGAATAAAAATCCGTCCCTCTTATTGTTCCATTTTATACTCTACACTCATTACAGTAAATTGTGTGTCTGATTTTTTAGAATATAAAGTGGAATACTAAGAATGAGACAAAGGATTTTATTTTGGCCATGATGTAGCATGAAGGGTGGTGATGGGCTAAAGTGGTTTCTATACCTAATTTAGCCATTGTGAAACACGAGCTTGGTTTTGAAATTCAAGTGGTTCCCATGCAAGATCCATTTGGATAACTCTTCTCTTTAATCTTGAATTATGCCTGTTTGGAAGACTTCAAAATTGAAAAAAAAAAAAATATATATATATATATATTAAGAATTTGGATGTTCCTTGAGAATGTGTGTGGGAGCAACTATGCGAAAAGGAGTGAGCTTTAGTGGGCATCTAGAATGATCTTCACAAGAATGTATTGTTTAAAATATGAAAATTTAGGATGATTGAAGCACAGCCGAACTTCATTGTGCGACAGGCTCATTTGAACCTTTTACTTGAATCTTTTTTGTAGGTACATGGGCCTGTTTTTTTTTCTTCATGCATGGAAAAATGCCATGGTCCATTTCAAACATGAGCCTGTTCTTTTTTAACAAAAATCTTTTGTTTATCTTTTCTTCGCTTAACCTTAGCCAATATAATTAAGCTAGGCATATGCTTGCAAACAACCTCTAAGAAAAATTTTACGTGTCAATTAAGTTTGAAACCTAAAACAACAATTTTAACTAAAATAGTTTCTTATATTTATTTATCAATTAAATAATTGTTATTTACATTTCTATATTATAATTTTTTTTTACTTAAAATCCACTTTTCCTAATTTTTATTTATTTAAAAATCACCAATAAAATTTTTGTTATATTTTATTTATTACTGGTAAAAAATTTATCTATAAATCCTTTTTTAGATTCAATTGTTTTTTTATTCTTATATTGTTCAGTTTTTCATATCTAAATTCATATTCTCTAGTTGACATTTATAATTAAAAATATTTACAAGGAACATTATCTAAAATAGAAAGTTTTAATATGACTATAATAAATAAATGTAATAACATAGAACAATAGAATCTAATTTATGAAAGGTACTATTACCGTTTCACTTAACGATAGAATTACCTAATAACCTCAAACTTCATAAGTCAAGGTAGATTCACATCAATTCAAATTGATAATAGAATTTTTCACATCAATTTTACATATAAAAAAAATATTATATAAAAAGTAAAATAAAATTATTTACCTTAAATGTGAATGTGAAAGTAAATTTAGAAATAGAAGTGAAAAAACAATTTTTGTGGTGACAGATTGTCATTTGCCGAGAGAGAGAGAGAGAGAGAGAGAGAGATAATTAATCATGAAAAATGTATTTCGCTTTAGGTCACTAAATAAATATAGCAATGGACTATAGGACCAAAGATGATGAGCTTTCTTTCATTTGATAACCTTAGACCATTACTAAAAAACGATCTAATAGAAGAGTCAATACGGTGCCAATGGCCTTTAATCAACTGACATTTCCCTTCTTGGTAAGGGAGCATGTCTAAAGACTAGAGTTAATCCCTCTCAACAACCTTACCTAACAAAAAAAAAAAGTTATGTTTAGTAAACTGTAATAGACACTGTAATATAATAGTTATTTCAACGGTTTAGCTATTTAGTATTTTGGTTATGCTTTTATTACAAGAAATAATCATTCCTTATGAATAACTATTCTTTCAAATGGGAAATAATTATTCATTTCTAAAAGAGTTGTAATAGTTATTCATTTGTAGGTGTATTAATTTATAAAATTAATATATTTCTAAATAAACAAACTTTTCATATACACATAACAATTATCAAAATAAAAAGTCATTAAAAATGACTAATCTTTCTTTCGAATTTAAAATATTTTCTTTTGGAACTATAATTATATGAGTAAGATATTTCCTAAAATATATCTTAAGTTTTATTTTAATGTTACAATTTATATAACTTGATTTAAACATTCCATTATCTTCAATGTTCTATTCTTGTGTTGTCACCAAACAAATTAATAGTAATAAGTATTACATTACAACATTTTGTGCTCCTTGTAATACCTATTCATATTCCTATGTAATCACCATCACAATCTACCAGTTTCTAAAAATTTAAATAAAAAAAAAAAAAAAAACCATTACAATCTACCAAATGTGTCTAAAGTATTTCAGGTGCAATTTAGACCATATGCTATATCGTAATACACTAAAGGTATGTTTGGTAACTGTTTTTTTTTTTTTTTTCTCAGTTTTTGTTTTCAATGACCATTTTCTATTTCTAATAACAAAAAACTTGTTTGGTAAGCTGAAAACATCGAAAAACATAAAATTGTTTTTGTTTTCAATTTATAAAGAAAAATGAAAACAGCCAAAGGGCTATTTTAAGTGTTGTATTTTTTTCACGCTTGTGAAAACACGGAGAGAATAGTTTCTATTACCACTTTAATGAATCAGTGCTCTAGTTCTAACCGTGCAACTAAACATTTTTTTTTATATTTACCTACAATATTTTTTCTCTTTTCCCGTAGACCCATTCCATATCTCTCTCTCCTCTCATAATTTCAAATTTCTTGTTCTTCTTCTGCATCTTTTTCAGTTTGGTATTTATCTTCTTCATGTCAAGACTATTCCCTTCCTTTCTCTCTACCTCCCTAATTTCAATTTTCTATTTTTCTAGAATCAAATCTGCAAGTCTTTCACATATTTTGGGAGCCCATCAATCAGAAATACACATCTATCAAGCAGATCTGCAAGTATTTCACATTTGTTCAAACTTCGTAACTTTTTTTTTCAATCATACAAGAATATACGTAATACCTCAAGTGTATCAATTGAAACCCATGTAAGAAACAACACTAAATCTATACTCTAATTAATTGCAGGACTTGTGTTTGGGATTGGTTCTATTATTAATTTTTATTGTGAAACAGTAATTTTATAATATATGGAATAGAAGTAGTGGTGGGCATATTGATCTATTTCCATGGTATTACAATGACACATAATATGATTTTATTATGGGGAATCTCTTCAAGCTTCTTGGCTCGATCTCATTTTAACAAGTTACACCACAACTATCAGAATAAATTTCATTTGAATTCTGTTTTTTTTTTTTTTTTTTTTAATTTTGTGTTGTTTTGATCCCTCTATTTTTGTCTTGTAAATTGTATTGAAGCTCTTAACAAGGTGCTTCCAAAAGGAATGCAATGAGAGAATGTAATTCGAAAAAAAAAAATTCTTTTCAACTAACCAAATATGTTTTCCACTTTGAAAATATAAGAAAATTGTTTTTTGCCTTATTCTTTAAAAACAAGAAATTAAAAATAGAAAACAAAAACAGTTAACAAACATAGCCTAATATGCTAGAGACAAAAATAGCAAAGGAAATCACATAAGTCCATCCTTATAAATTTAATATAAAAGAAGATATTTTAGTACTTAAGTTTTTTTTTTTTAAAGGTACAATTTGAAGTGTGTTTTGTTCTCTAGATGTGTAGATCAAGATTAAAAAGGAATCAAGGTACTACCAAATACTAACAAGTGAGCATTCTCAAGTACTAACAAGTGGGATGATACGATTTTTGTAGCTCAATTGACACTTTTTAACGTTTTCAATTAAGATATTCAAGATTTAAAATCACCTCCTCTTATTACTATTGAATTTATTTATTTTTTTAAAGGGACATGTGAGCTTGAAGTTAAATGCAAACACCACTGTAGAAGTGGGCTATAATAATAATAATAGGTCTTGCAATCGGAGGCCTTGAGTGGGTTAGGAGCGAGGCCCAAAATTCTATAAGTTCGTTAAGGCCCTCTGAGTAGAGTAGCCACCCTACTAAAGAATTTAAAAAGCCCAAAATGAAGCTCAGGGTAGTTTTGTAATTCAACATATAAAGGAATAGTATGTTTGCTAAAGCGAAATTAAAGAAAATGGAAGTGGCGTCTTAGCCTACAGTGAAACTTTTGGCCTAAAGCTAAAAGCAAAGCAAGTGGAATGGAGCCAAAGAAGTTTAAAGCATCTACGGTGTATTTAAGAGTTAGATCCTTTTGAATATATACTGTAAGTTTTTTTTTTAAACTTTTTCTCATCTCTCTGTATGTATTAAAAATACTTAATATTTTTAAAAATAAAAAATAAAAGCAAGTGGAATGGAGCAAAGCTAATGCTACATATAGGTACATGAAGAAAGAAAGTTTGAAAAGTCAAAGGCCATATATACATTACAAAGCAAAGAAGCTTCACGTCAAGTGCCTTATCAAAATAATATAAAGAATTGATGAAATCATCAAGGTAGCATGGAAGCTACTAAGAAGAAATGCTAATATCACCATTTTGGTTATGGCATTCATCCAATATATATATTCTAAAGCTACATGTGGACATAAAAATGAAGGAGCATTACGGGTTGAAACTATCATTTGGATACAACTCAATTTACTTGGACTTCACAATCCATGAACTTTCGACACATATGAGCTTCTTTAACTTGAGAGTTTTCTACAAGTGGACTCCACGAGCCATGATATATCTACAAGTGGGATTCATTGACTTGTATCTTCTCAACAAAGAATAAAGCATTTGGGTAAACTAATTCCCAAACTCGCAAAATTTTCAAGCAATGGGAAACATCAACTACTCACACATATGCTACAAGTGCCACATATGCTCGGGGGCTAATGTTGATACTCATTTTCACGACACATGTTGTACAAGCCCGATTCAACCAAGCCTGACTTCCTTGTGGGCTTAATTCATGCATTTATATATATATATATATATATATATATATATATATATATATATATATATATATATATATATATATATATATATATTATTAAGCATGGCCTAAGCCCATGTGATTTATGGGGAAATTTGAGGAAGGTGATTTGGAAGGTATGGGTCGGTTTCTTTCGAATCTTTTGCATGAGACTAGCCTATGCGTGCTACCAAGTGGGCAAGGGACACTAGTAGTGCCTCATGCTCATGGAGAATGTCTTGTACCAGAAATTTCCACCCCAAAATAGCTTTTATGCTCTAGCTAATTATGGCCCAAAATTTCTACCCTAACCTAATTTTGCTACCATATTTTCTTTTCCACCCAAAAAACACAGCTGGCCCTAAACTAATTAGCTTGCCTATTGTAGCCAGCAAATGTAGCTGTCAAAAGCCTACAATGACAAATAAAAAAATAGTGTTGAGGTCCAAAATGTTACAAAGATAAGGAAGGCCTAATCCGTGAGCCAAGACCCATTTAAAATGGGTAAGAGGAAGGTCAAGCTCATGAACAGGTAAGCCTTGGGCTTATAGAAGGAAGAAAAAATAAAGAGAGTTTGGCCCAGCCTTTTATAAGAAAGGCTCCCAAGGAGCCCAGAAACTAGGCATGTCCACGGGTCGGGTCGGGTCGGTTTTGGACCCAACCCAGACTTGACCCACCAACGTCAAGTGGAGGGTGGAGGAACCTGAAACTGACTGCCTAAAAAATTGGTCGAGTTTGTTTCGGGTAAGGGGTGAGCGCCGGTCAGTTCAGTCAGTTGCCAGAATTTTTTTTTTTTTTTTTTAAAAGTCATCGAAATCTGGAAAAAAATACGTTGCCGGAATCTGGAAAAAAACCGCTAGAATTTGCATTTTTTTTTTTTTTGCTGGAATCTACATTTTTTCTCTAAAAATTACTGGGATTTGGCCGGATCTAGCTAAAGCCCACCAGATCTAGCAGGATCTGGTAGAGGTCTCGCAGGATGTGGCTTGTTTTTGCAGAATTTGGCCGAATTTTTTAATAACTCCTGTCGGGTTTGGGTTGCTCGGGTTTTGGAGAAGAAAACCCGCCACTCAACCCGCCGATGTCAGTTCTTGAGAACGTAAACCTGCCACCGATCGGCTGGACCTTCGGTTCAGGCCGAAATCGGGCAATTTGGCCGGGTTGTCGGGCTATGGTCAGGTCTAGACAACCCTACTTGAAACTGCTAGAACCAAGGAAGGGATCCTCGAGAAGTGCATAAAAGAATCAGCTGGGATTTGGACAGCTCAAGAAAGTGTGCTCATGGGCATAAAGAACAAAGAATGACATGTCCCATCAGCTGCCTATAACTTAGAAGAAAAGCTTTGGAAACAAATGGTGACTTAGGAATCAGCACATGATGAAAGGAAGCCTGGTACCTTGGGAAAAGCTAGAAGGTGAACCATGAAAGAAGGTGGTTGGGGAACTTTCAGCTTGATAGATAGGAATCTACCTATTTGAAGAAGAAGGACAAAGGGTAAGGCAGCCAAAAAGGGTTTTTGAAAAGTCTCTCTAGAAGTCTTGAAAAAAAAAAATCAAAGCCAGCCCCATCAAGACCCCCAAAAGAGGAAGGTCAGCTGGGGACTTTGTGGGGGGGGGGGGGGGGGGCGGGAAACCTCAAAAAAATAATACAATGAGAAAATAAGAAAATGACCAACTACCAATGTTGCTGACACGACATTGGCTTTAGCACCTAGGGCAGCAAAAGGAGGGAATCAATGGCATACCAAAAACCCTAGGAATGTATTATAAAAGGAGGATCAAGTCATCAACAAAGGGCATTAAGCAACAATTAATCAAAGCAAAAAATATCATTAGAGAGACTCACTAAACCTCTGAAAATTTGAGAAAAGAGAAAGATATTGTGAAGAATCCTGTTATAAGTGTTTGAGGATACACTTAGATTTAAGAGGATTCAAACCTCACAAGTCTTAGAAGTCTACAAAGAGCTATCCAAGGCTGTGGCTTTTGAACTTATTTGAACCTCGTGGCATATCCCAGTAAGAAATAGGGCCCAATGTACCATAAAACTTAATATAATGACATATCACTCTATTTTCTAAGAACCCCTAACGTCCTTACTTTCATTTTTTTAATAATTCTTTTACTGTTCCTTGGCCACTTATTTTACAATTTGTAGATGTTTGCATATATGAATGTATATGTGCCCTAGGGCCCATGTTTTGTGCACAAACTAGTTCGTAATCAACCCAATACAGCTGAGGTGATCCAAGCCCAATCCACCAATCAACAAATATAATTATTTGGAGGCCCAGAATCCTCGTTACCACTTGGGCTTAGGTATTGTCCAAAACTAGAACCCACAAATAGTTAATGGAGTCAGCTATTTTACTTCCAAAATCATGCTAAAAGTATGTCAAACTCTTCCCTAAACAAAAGCAACTCAAACCAAAATACCAAATTTGTATCAAGAGGGATAAAAGTCTCTTCCATTACTCAAAAATCAGTCGTTAGCATCACCCTAAACTCTATATAAAACTCTCTCTTCAGCTCAAAAATCAACCATCCACATTCTACCCTCAGACCCATTCAGCCAGCTAACATTCCCACAATTCTGAAGTTTAGGAGTGGAAATATAAATACAGAGGAACCTTCCATTTCTTCCTCATAACCTCTCTCAATTTTCTCTTCTTGCTAACTGTGAGTCAAATTTTTGAACTAGTTATGTTTTTAAGCATTTCTCCACATTTTCGATATTGGCATTTTGATTTCTTTCTTGTTAATGCACCAATAGCCTTTTGCTCATTATATATTTAAAATTTTGGGCTTAATTCTCCACAAATAAATACTTCTAAAGAAACTCATTGCACACGTGTGATGAGATTAGTAATTATAATAGAGCTTGCAATCGGAGGCCTTGAGTGGGTTAGAAGTGAGGCCCAAAATTCTATAAGTTCGCAAAGACCCTCTGAGTATAGTAGCCACCCTACTAAAGAATTTAAAAAGCCCATAATGAAGCCCAGGGGTAGTTTTGTAATTCAACATAGAAAGTTGGCCTCTTTGCGCCACCAAAGTACCCATCGCAAAACTTAAAACCCTAACCCTAATTCAGAAAATCAGCTCCTATATATACTCACCTCAAAACCCCAATTACAATCAGCCTACCAATCCCATCTCTCTCTCTCTCTCTGTTCTATATTTTTGTTCTCTCTCTCTGTTCTATATTTTTGTTTGATTCACAATTTCATGTTTATATGTTTTATGGTTAGGGAATTATCACTGTTTTTATTAGGAAAATGTGGAAAAGGGGGGCAGTGATGTTGAAAAAACTACCTATTTTCTGAGGGCAAATATCCCTTTGATTATAAAACCTTACCAATGGATCCTTCTGAGCCCACTCACTCTTTCCTATATTTGTTTTTAAATCTTAAAAGCGAAGTTTTTTTTTTTTTTTTGGTTTTTGGTATTTGGTAAAATCTGAGTCGGAGCTACTGACGTGATGAGATTGTTTTCGGAAGATATTGATGTCGACTAAATACAATTCAGACTACAATTATCTGATCAATGGCTCTCTCTCTCTCTCCTTCTTTTCATTTTGTCTTTTATTTGCTTTGATTTTTTTTTTTTTTTTGTATTTTTATAATATCTTCCTTATGATAATATACAAAATTGTACACGTCAATCGTTTGAAAGGGCAAGAATTTTTTTTATTAATTTTAATGGAAAATTACAAGGAAATTTTGATATTGTTTAGAAAGGGTTTGATAAATTTTTTTTAATCGAGTTATATATCAAATGCTTTTAATCGTGTTCAAGGTTTATTCTTTTTCAAAAATTTGTAATGTAATTATATATCATTATGCTAAAAAAGTATGCTTTGCCCTTTTGATAATTTTTTTTTGGATTTTGCTCTTGTACACAATAATTAATTATTTTTATCAATATTTTTTCAAAAATTAAAAAAGTATTGATAATTTTTAATTTTAAAAAAAATATTTTTAAAAATAGATGATTTAACGGGTGGTGCACACTCTTTAAATTTTTAGTCGAGTTATATATCAAATGCTTTTAATCATGTTCAAGGTTTATTCTTTTTCAAAAATTTGCAATGTAATTATATATCATTATGCTAAAAAAGTATGCTTTGCCCTTTTGATTTGGGGAATGAGAGGAAATTTTTTTTTTTTTTATTAATAATAAGGTGATAATAAATCTATCTAGAACAAGCAGAGTAGAAGAGAAAGTGAAATCTATGGGCTGCTAATGCAAATGGTAAAACAAATCGAAAGCCAGGAATTTTCTATTTTGTGTTTGAACTTGTATATTAGAGATTAAACATTAAAGGTGGAATATTAATTGTAAATTATAATTTGTCGGGAAACCCATTGAAAAACATGATTACTGAATATTTCAGGCCCTATGCTACAGAAAAACCAGTAATCTATGCCTTTATAGCGGACTGAGGTTTCTCTTTTAATCAAAATTTGTGGATTGGAAAATGTTAAATGATAATTGCTAAAGTAGTAAAAAGTAAAAACAAAAAAATGTAGAAGACTGAAAAGAGAGAAAATCAAGAACTAGTTATTGTCCTGCCTTTATACATCTCTAATTTCTAGAAAGAAAAGAATGCATAGAAAAATAGTGATTTGCACCACGCTCATAAGTTAAAACTAGACAGATGAATGCTGTTAGCAGAGTTTAAGCGTCCGACAACTAAAAACACCGTAACAAAATAATTTTTAAATGTGTAAATAGTATCGTGAAACTCATTTTTAATTAAAAATTGTTGACAAGTATATGAACAGTACTTAAACAGTACACATACAGTGACTTTTGTCTCCTGAAGGACAGATGGGCAGTGAAAAAAAAAAAAAAAAAAAAATGAAGGGGAAACGCTGAACGCATCCCGCGTTACCCAATCATATGCTAAGTATTGTTGTTGTAAAAATAAGTGTTAACCAACGAGTGACTTGTGTGTATATGAAATTTATGAATGAAAAACACGAACCCATCAAGCAGAAAATGCACAATTTGCACAAAACTCATCATTACATGTAACCAAAACTTTCAATTTCATTTTAACCTGTTAAAAATGGACTATTAACAAGCTTGGAGGTGAACAAATCTCACAACGTCCCAGTACGGGAATTGGATCTCTACAGTACGTGAAAGAAATGAACAGATTACATGTAAAATTGCCTCAGCAGGGTAAAATATTTATCAAAATAAACAACTCCAAATAAACTAAATTTCTCTGGATTGTCACACCTCATTTTGGCATAATTTTCTTCCCCACTATACCCCTTTTGTCCTGAGGAATAGTATGTTAGTGCTTCAGCATTCTTATTTATTACTTGTCCCTAACTATTTAGGTTAGATATTCTGTCTTTTTTCCACTTTGTGACACTCCTGCTATTCAAAGGTTCAACTGTGGAATTGGATGCCCCAAACGTAGCTGAATGCTTACATGAATGATATTTGAGGCTGCCTTCAAAATCTCATTTTCTGCTTCTTCTGCCATCTCCTTTGCATCCCTGGTATTAAGGAAAAGAAACGATCAAATATTTTGGAGTGTGTGACTGACTATAACATCATTTTGAAGAAAATCACTAACGTTGGATTACTACAAGCTTTACCGTATCAACATTTCTGGTGGCATAGAGACCTCAATTTGGAGTAAAAGCTTGCCTTGCAACAAGTGGTGAGTTACGCGCTCAACAACCATTTTCTGAAACCCAATCACAATTGTCATTTTCATGTAACATATTTGGTGTAACTGCAAGTGCAGCTGTCTTTTACTAGTACTTTTCCCCACTAAAGCACATTTGATGCTGTGCAACAAATAGAACCCAATTATCATTTAATGCTCATAAGTCATAACATAACCCTGATTTACCCTACGATCTCGACACCAACTTCCAACTATGTAACCGTGGGTTTTGGAAACACCCTGCACCAAAGCCTCTAGCTCAGACATGGGTTGAAGCAGCATCAGTGCATCACTATATGTTGCACCTATAAGTGGGCATGAGACTCAAAAACCATTCAAAGAAAGTTCAAATTGTACTATTCATGTTCAATATAAATCAAACTATATAAAAATGTTGTCAGCTCTTTTTGAAAGGAAACAATGGAGCTAAACAAAAGTAAAGGGCCACCTGATAGTTTTTAGCTTAATTTACTAACTTCATAGACGTAGAACATGCTAGTATGAAATGCTCAAAAACCACAGAGAGTGGAGCCCATAGGTCTCCAATGAATTCATCTATCATGACATCACTACAAAGTAAAGCATAGTTGACAAGAAACTTATAAAATGACTCCAATAAGAAATGTACCTCAGGAAACCTTGACAAGATGACATTGGAAACAACTGCATCAATGTCTTTATCCTCTGCAGGAATATTTATATTTTGCTTGGTTCCCTTAGAACTTTCTTGCTGGTCAGCTATACTCACAGAGATTTGTGAAATTGCAGGATCTACAAGGAATTAGAACAAGTGATGAGGACATAACATGACAGTAAAAAGATATATGAGAATAAAAAATAAATAAAAAATGATAAAATGACAAATTTTTATTAGCCAGATATGCAAGCATACTTAGATAGATATTACGTCTTCTTCAATGTAGTTGTCTACCTTGATTGGTTGTGGCATATGGCAGATCAAACATTAGACGTTGCTCTTAATTAGTTGTGGATTTGCATCTTTTCTCTATTGTTTCTGGTTGTTATATGATATTTACAGTATAGCCAACATAAAAATGAGAAGAGGAACTAGAGTACGAATTCTATTTTCTATACAATAGAAAAAAAAAAAAAAAAAAAAAAATTGACAATGATGCATTCACCACCAATGACCTCTATAATCATTTGGCATATAAAGAGAGGAGGAAAAAACACTAAAGTGACCACCAAGCTAGAATACATCTCCAAATAAGAACAATCAGTTGGGTGACATTAACATCCATCTATTCTTCATTCCAAAATCTCTTTGCTACTGCAGAACTTACAGACCACTGACACCAGCCTCTATAGTTTGTCTGGAAGAATTTAGGAAAAAAAAAAAAAACCAATCAGAATACCTATGTGAATGAAAACTTCAGCTACTTCAGGGTGGGATTTGTGAATGTGATGACGAACATTTTCACCAATGTAATGTCCAGCACTAACACTACAAAGAGGGTCAACCTGCAAGCAAAAGTAGCACTTAATATGATTGCCAATATCATACATGTAGTTTTGTGTTCAAACTTCTAGCTTTATAAACTATAAAGCATAAAAGACTGTAATAATTAGGAGAACCAACCTCAATATGTACATCAAGATACAGATATGAACCAGCCCTCCTTCCCCTCATCCGATGGCATCCCTATAAACAATGTCAGCACATATTCAGAAAAGCATGATCCTAACTGAAAATATCAACAGAAATGGGCAAACTGATGGCAAAGTAAGTTCCATAAGTAAAAGAAATTAATCCTCAATAGGTATGGTAGGAGTTCTATAGGCCATTCCAATTCAAACTGTGATCAATATTAATAGTATTATGTTGGAAAAAAATAATCTCCAGTACCATTCTTTGGAACTTGTAGTCAGCTTGTAAGAGTTCGATTACTCCTTAGAACTTCATACAATTTTTTATACATACAACTTCAAACAAAGAGTTAAGCAATTATTTCACGTGTGTTCAAAGAGTTCTGAAGTGACATCTAAACAACAAGGCTTTTATTTGCTCTAAAATATCATAGATTTCCATATGTTTCGTTATATTTTGAACAAACTATTACAGAGAATCCTCTACGCAAGAGAGAGAGAGAGAGAGAGAGAGAGCAGACAGATCCATTCAAACATTATTATAACCATCCGGCCACCATTACATTGCACCAACCAGTTCATTGAACCAAGCTAGGGACAAAGCTGACATACTAAGTGTGCCTAGTGACAATTCAAATTGTTTTATCATCCAATTAGGCTCAATCTAAATTCAGATAGATTTGAAAGTTTCATAAGCAAATAGAGGAAGCTAATCCAATATGATGTGAACACTTACTAAAGAATCAATCATATTTCTAACCTCAAACATATGTAGTAATACACAATGCCCACCAGTAAAAGTGTAACCACAAATCAGGTAACAAACAACTAATTTGGCGAGTAGTGGTGCTCTATAATAATAATAAAAATAATAATAAAACCCACAAATATATAATTATAGCCCATACAAGACAAATAACCAAATGAAGGTCAAAGATCAAGGAATACCAACAACTTTTCCAGCAACTGTATAAATCATATTTGAAACTTACCTTGACACCCTCAGTTTGAAGTATTGTTTGTTTAATAGAATCCAAATGTTCCCCTGGGATTGCAGCATCCACGAGCTCCAAAACACTAAAAGTTGGACCAAAAGAACTCATCACATTCATGCTGAACTTATTAAAAGTATATTTTCTTATACTTAGCCAAGCACAATATATACCTTCTTTCAACATTAATTGAAAGACAATTGGGCATTTGATAAAACAGCATACTAAAGTGGGATTATAAATTACAAGTCTTAACAGTGAGTGAAATGGTTTGCCAGCCATTTACACCTCTCAATGATTTCCATAAATTGCAAGAAAACTGAAGAGAGGAGATTGTATGGCCACCTACAATTATCTGAATACTTTCAAGAGATACAGCCAAAATTTGTCCAATAAAAAAGGCTTCACATAAGCATGATGAATCTAACCCTATGGGAAACAATGCAACCATTCAAAAGTTTTGACAAAAAGATACAGATGCAAAGATTCAAGGTTTTAAACATATTTTGGCTGCTAAATAATTTTTCCTAATAATTAACAAGTATGACCTCTTCAAACTAAAGTTTGACAGTCCAAATGGCACACTGAAAAGTCCATAGCAAGAAACCATGTGAAAAGCGCAGACATTGCCATAGTAAAATTAATAACATACCTCTGATACCCAGCTTCAAGCCCAGCTTTTAGGATCATGCCTGAGACAATAACTCCAGCTAGGGGATCTAGAAATTTAACTCCAAGAATAGAACCTCCTGAGGTTGAGATAAATGGTACTAGGTTAGTGAATTTCACAAGATTGAACAGCACCAGGTTTCCACGAAAATTTTGTAAAGGAAGACAAAATAGTGCGCATGTACTGTATCGCTCATCATTTCTCCGAATTCCAATCAACCGCAGATGGATTTTGATAAGCATGTTAGAAGATCCATTTTGAAAAATATGTATTTAAACAAAAGAAAAAATATAATAAACAAGCAACTCTCCCTGGATATTGAACCCAAAAGAGAGCAGGACTGGCACAAAACATCACAGGATAGCATCAGCAAACACGCCATATTGAAACAGAGGAAGTGAAATGAAAAGATTAACTTCATTAACTTTTTTTTATTAGTGGGTCAACTTCATTAGCTGCCTAAGCAATACAGAGATTAATTACATTTATAATCTCTGAATTCTCCTTTCGAAATAATCGCTCATGCTTTCTTTGAAGACACATAACCTACATCTGTGACAGTTTCTATCAGAAATATCAATATCTATCATGAGTTATGGTATTACTTGCCTCAAAAAATCGCAGCCCCTTCCAAGTTTCAATCACTGAAACAGATTTTCTCCACATTACAAAAATTAGATTCTGATATTGTACAGTACTGATATTTTTTTTTTTTTGGGTGCACTTATGAGAGATGGAATATAGAAATATCAAGCAGCACCAGTGACCTTTAATCAAGTCCCCTTTAGTTGCAGTATTGTTACCATCAACTATAAAAGGATTTTCACTCATGTATTAAGGAACCAATATGATACAGTTATGGCGAAACATTAAGCCACATATACAAACCAGCAGTGTCTCATATTCTACAAAACACACACAATAAACACATTTTGCAACTACTATTGACCTCAATTGAACTCAATTATGTGTCGTCCAAACTACTGCTGTAGGTATTGAAGAGTTGTAAAGATATTAAACTAATCAGCTACAGAACAATTAGCAAAATATCAGATTTATACTTTACTAATACCAAACGGAATATTCATTAGAAGAGGCAATGCTCCTTACCAACACCAATGAGAGCAACTACTGATGAAACAGCGTCTGCACGATGATGCCAGGCATTTGCTTTCATCAGCCCACTGCCTTGCTTTTCTCCAGCCCGTTTTGTTATCCAATAAAGCCTATGGAAATAACATTGAAAAAATATAAAACAAAGTCAAAGAATAGCTTTGAAACACACAAACAGAGAGACTTATCAACAAAAAAAAACACACGCACAAACAGAGAAATTCCCAATAAAGTTAGAAATGAGCAGTCAGCACAGATGTGACGTTAATACCTAGAAAGACAAAGAACCAGTTGATATAATTCACAAGAGGGATCACTTGCACCAACATTAAGTGATACATTTCAACTTGAAGCTCAACGAGGGTGATGACAAGGCAAACAAGGTGTCAAAGATGCAAATTAATTAAGAAATTAACAGTTTTAAATTTAAAAGAAAATGTGGCCATGAAAAGTGAAAAATAGAAAAAACAAAGTTCATCTAAACAGCCTAAATGGTTTTGCTAAGGCTTTCATTAATATAGGAACCGATCCAAATAATAATAACATTAAGAAAATGTCCAATGGAACTAAATATATTTTATTAAAATAAAGAAAATGAGCAAGAAATTGTTCAAAAATTAATAGATATCAACAACTTTGGTACCCTTCTTTTACACAAATTGATACAATAGTCATATTCAAAGCCAGGATGGGATGATCCATGCCAACTCCATGGTGGTGTCCACTATGAAGATGGCTATGCACATGCTCATGTGAAAATGGCTGATCAACTATTTCAGGATGTGATGACAGCATTGCCTGCATAATTGAATCAAGATTTCATTTCAAACTCTAAAATTTTCCACAATTAAAATTATTTAAAGTCCCTTTAACTCCTATAGAGATTTATGTTTAAGTCGCAGAGGACCTAAATTTGAATCAAAGCGAGAAGAGAGAGGAAAAGCAATCATACTAGCAAAATCTCTAAAGCATGCCATGCAATGCCACCAGCTGTTAACAAAAGCATGCAAGAGATTCCAAGGCTTCCAAGAGTCTCAAATTTACCATGTCCTGAAAGAAAAGCAAGGAAGAAAAACTATTGTATAATTGCGGAAGCATTGCCAAGAGAAAAGGTCTCTATCATATTTTACTACACGCATAACTACCAATAGCAAATGGCAATAAAACATTTTGCTATATATACATAAATTGAGATTAATGGAGTAGCGTGTAGGTACAAATCAAGAGTGACCATATGGGTGTTCTTTGTCTTTTGGAGCCTTTGCAACTTTATATGACCATAGAGCAATGCCACTAAGAACCTGCAAGACAAAAAGATATGATGATGGTTACCAAAAAGTAAATGAAGTAAATGTCATTATCTTGATATAGACATTAAGATACAAAGAGGCATTCATGCATAAATTTTCTTCAAAACAACTAACAACTAATTGAGGAAATAAAAATTGCACATCAGTTATGCCAAATCGAGCTGCACGTTAACATGATGCAATGATACAAAATACGATGATGACAATATAAGAACATCATAATGGATATACACAAAGAAAGTAGCAAACAATCAAGAAATTACATTTTTCCATGAAATTTGCAATCTTTCAAGATCCTAGCATACTCTAATTTTAATGTAAAATAAACATTAGCAATTACCACGTCCATGCTTACTACTCATCTCTAATACATTGAAACATTGATCATCAATTTATGGTGAGGGACCTAGATAGAAAAAAGCACATAGGAAATTAAATGTGATTCTCCATTGCCTCAAAGAATTGTAAACCTATTCACAATGCCTTTTAACTCCAATGAATATGATCTAACACCTAATAATATAGGCAATAAACTTAAGCTCGGCTAAACAATGTTTAGGCCACACTTAAGGCACATGGTTTTGCAAGATCAACACCTACTTTGGCAACAATCACAAAATAACAATGGACATGCGCCCAAGTGTTAGTACAGTTGTCTATATGAATAATTAAACCTTACCATTAAATGGTCCCTCTGTTAATGTGTAAAACTATTTGAGATAAGTGATATCTACCATTACTTATTTAGGTTTTCTGTCAATTTGATCCCTGCCCAGGAGCTTAAACTTGTGTAATTTGGTCTCTGAAGTTTGTATTTATTATCAATGCAACTTTTCCTTCCAAATTCACTGACCTTGCACCATTAAATGCCAAGTCACATGCTCATGGGTTGAAAATTTTAGTGAAACTTCTCATTAAAAATAATATAATAAAAACTTTGGAGAAAATGGCACACACACACGTACATATATCATGGAATTTCACTAAGACAATGTCATTTTCAATTTCAAATCAAATGCATATCACTTTTTTTTTTTTTTCATTTTCCTTTTGAAATGGTTAGAAATATTTACACAATATATATGCTGCGACCCCAGCAGCTCAAACCCAAACACCCCCCCCCCCCCGGTTCCCCAAGCATTACTTGGCGAGGTACCAACTTGCCCAACTGGGGGTTCGAACTTTTTTTTTTAGTAAGACATGTCACTTCATGTTTAACAAAAGCAAGGTTAATATCTTTTAGAAGGAAAAGCTCCATTGATAAAAGTAAATACGAACTTCAGGAACCAAATTGACAACAAACCCACACTTGATGGTGGTAGCAATGGTGGTGTAGCGGCAATGAGGTGTAGCTGATGGTAGTGTCAGAAATGGCATGATGGCAATGTGGTAGCAGTGGTGGTGGCACTGACACCACAAATGAATAAAGGGAGCGGTGAAACTTGTTTTCCACTTCTCAAAAGCCCAAAAAAAATAGCCCTTTATATGTTATTTTCTTACAAGGATCCATAGCCAACTGCAAAAATTTGGGATTAAGGCTCATTGTTGTTGTTGCACCTAACATTTTAACATATTCTGAAAAATGATTTCCGTCAAAGCAAACACTGTGTTAAAGATAATTGAAAACTAGCAATGCTATTAACATTTGCCTCCCTTTCTTTTCTTGGTCAGATTATTTGTTTCTGAAGTGGAAACTACGAAAACTACAAAACAAAAAAAGATCTTCTGTATTTGCCGGCTCATACAAACACTTCATTATATGCAATAACATAAGCCACACACTTTTTTATTTTACTTTAATATTAAGTTGCACAACATACACAATTCCATAGCTCCAGCAATTCACCACAACAAACAACATGGGAAAGCAACAAAAAATATAATAACAATATCAACCATTCAACACAAAAACAAAACATGGGCAAGCTTTAAAGTTTAAAGTTTACCACATCGGAAACGGAATGTGCAGCATCAGCAATAATGGCAGTGCTACCAGAAAGATAGCCAGTGAAGGCTTTTCCAGTAGCCAAACCAATGTCAGCAGCTAGACCCAACCGGAATATATTCTCACCCTCCTTCCCATATTGTTGGTTTTGGTCCTCCTGATCATGGCCATGGTGGGAATGGCCCAGATGCCACCTTTTGGGGATTTTGTAAACTGGGTGATTGTATTTGTGGGTTTCAGAGTCAGAGAGAGTTTGAAGATGGGAATTCAGAGTTTGGAAAATTATGGGGTTTGGGTGGAATTTCTTGTTCTTGTGGGTATTGGTGTGTGACAGCTTTGAGATTGAAGTTCTGTATAGGGATTTGAGATTGTGGAATCTAAATCCCATTTTTTGGGTTTTTGTGTCTGAATATTTGGTGAAGTAATTTAAAAAATCTTCAAAGGATTGTGGAACTGATGAGGAAGAAGAAGAAGGCGGGTGACTGACACACCGTCTGAGATTCTTGAGGAAGTAAAATAATATTATAAATTAAAAAAAAGTGAATAAATAAGTTGAAACAATATTTAATTGGGGTGTTTATTGTAAAGTGCTTGTAATAATACACTATCTGAAAATAACTTTAAAATAACGTTAATTTTAAAAAATAAATTAAAAAAAAATTTTTTACAATTTTTTATATTTTCTATAAAAATAATATTAAAACTTTTTTAAAATAATTTATTAACTATTACATTTGTTAACGAATCCCGAAACAGTTTATGCATTGATGCACACATTACCGGAATTTTTTTATCAACTCATTAAGCTTAACTTAGTTATTGAGCAGGGCAGTGAATTCTAACTTTTTCTCTTTATTTGGGTGAAAATTCTAACCTTATTTTTTAAAATAATTTGAATTTTCTTTTTCATAGGATAAAAATTAAATTTTTGGTGCCGTGATTGTAAATTCCTGTTTTTTTTTAATAGGAATTCAATTCTAAATCCTTTCTTATATGATAATAAATTTTATTAACTAAAATAGTTAGAATCACGTTCATTTTCATTTCTTTGATCAAGGGAAGATCATATTTCTTCTTCTTTTTTTCACTTATTAAAGATGATTTTTTTTATATATAGATATGATGATATTTTAACTTATATTTCACGTTCTTCTCACAAAAAAAAACTTATGTCACATTTATGATAAATGTGACATAAGTTTTTTATTATTTAACCAAAATACCAATTAATTAATTTCTCCAAAAAAAATACCAATTAATTTTTAATACAAGTAATGATAGGACCACAACTTATTTATATGATAAGTTCTAAGTGGCAGAGTTGTAGGTCCACATGAACCCACCATTTGTACTCTACCATTCATAATTTGCAATTGAGTAAATTATAGCAAAAATTATAGTTCTAACATTACTCTTTTGATAGAGACGAATCTAAAAAACTTCCCTAGTTCAACTAATAATACAGACTTCGGAACAAATGACAAGACTTTGCTAGTTCAGCTAATGCTACAGACTTTTTTTTTGAGCTTGCTAATGCTACAGACTTGGGGGCAAATGAAAGTACAACTGTAGTCACTTCAAACCGCATAAACCCACCATCAAGATCGGGTCGAATAAACGCCCTATGCTGGACCATTCAGTTCACAACATGTAGGAATATTCTGTCCATTTATGCATGTGCTCAAGCTTTAACCAGAGTTCATAAAATGTTGAAATTACAACTCATGACCTGGCTCACAAGGCAACGGAACCCATAGTTTTTATTTTTATTTTTAATGCTGACAATCAAAGCAAAATAGTAAATTAAATACGAATACGATCAAGTTTTTTTTTTTTAATTGTATTTTTGGAAAATCAAAACAAAATAGTAAATCAAATACGAATATGATCAATTTTTTTTTTAATTGTATTTTTGGAAACCAAAGTTTTTGAGATGGGTCAGCTCTTTATATCAACAAGCCCAGTTTCCAATTTAAGTTCGGGATCAAATGAGCCCAGCCCAAGCTTTACGCGCTTATTATATCAGGGGGAGAAGAAAATATAAAATGTTGGAAAGCCTTCAGATGCTTTAACCCATTTAATAATCAATATGTTATGAACATCTTGGATCCCTGCATTGCAATGGCGTAAACAAAATCTACTTCATTCTAACATTGTCCTCATCCCAAAACCCATTCCAAGCCTGAAACTTCCAACTCCACCTCCACTATTCACAAATCCAACTCTATATCAGAATATAGCCAGTCAGGTAAGTTTAATAAGACCAAGATGGAATTTAAGTACAAACTCAATGCCTCCGGTCACGCCATTTTCTGTCTCCATACCTATTATGGTCCCGGTATCCAGAAAAGTTTCCCCGTTGTCTAGACCGGTCAGGCCTATTATTCCATCCGGGGTTCATTCTGGGTTCCGGGAAATTCCTTCCCATCATGTAGTCTGTAGTTCTAGTAGGACTATTATCCGGACTCCATGACTCAAATTGTTCTTGAGCCACATATTCATTTCTGTCCAAAAAAGGACCCGGCTGCAACACAGGCTGCCTAGATCCTCCAACCAATGAATTATAGTTATTTTGATTAGCTTGAGAATGATAATTTGGAGGCAGACCCTGGCTAGCTCTCCAAGATTCAGAAACAGGGTCCATTTTTCCAATTGGTGGCCTAGAAGGGTATAAAGGTGCAGGTGGCTGATGCTCAGACAAAATGGTTGATCGATGTTGTGATTGGGAGTGTGTTTGTGACCGTGTTGGCTGTAGCGGGAAGGAAGCATGTGCTCTCCCGGGTGTATTCAGTGTGACAGATACAGGTGCTGGTTTTATATTACTTGTGCTTTCAATCTGCAGTGCAGAAGGTGCAGCTGTAGTCGAAAAGTTATGCAAGGGAGTGCCCATGGAGGATGAATTCCTCGAGGTTGAAACCATTTCCGATGCTGGTGTTTGTCTTGCTGGGTGCAGAGAAGGCAATTGCCTTCCGGGTATGTTGGTAGTTGTTTGAGGCAGTGAATAAGTATGCATTGCTGCTGCAAATTGTTGGGCCATTGATGAGGACTGTTGGGGTGGAATGAGATTAGCTTCTGTAGCTTGAGGCAGCATCAAGCTGGTGGTAGACACTCCTGGCGAAGTGTAGGCAACTCTGTTAGCTACTGAGCTTGGCTGCATAAATGGATTCTTGGCGACTTCAGGTCTCCATCTACTCTGCAATATTTATTGGGGACAAAAGATTAAATAAATTAGAAAGCGAGAATTTAAATTACTAAAATTTAAATATATAAAAAAATGAAAAAGTAGCAATAACTGTATTTTATTTTTATATATTATAACTAAGGTTTTTTATTAAAAATAAATTATATTTACTAATTATTAGCACGAGATCCTATGAATTTGATGATACACAGGGATTTACCACTGCAGGAAAATTTCGATGCCAGAAATGAATGAGCTTTGTTCCTATTTTAGATTACACATCAAATTCCAGCTGGCAAAGACATTTTTGGATGTACATAAATATCCATATAAACTCAGTTCAGATGGTTTATGGGAAATATTTCATGAAATGTATCCCAAACATGGGGTCCACAGATATGGACCCACACTCGCAAATTGGGATGAATCTTATCCCCACTCCCCACACCAACTGGTCGTGCCCACTAAAAGCATGAAATTTCATTTCGTTATTGGTTTGATTGATGCCTTTACAAGAGGCAGCACTATTTGCTCTTAATGGTATTGACAAACTTGTGAGCAAATAGTGTCACCCTTGCTAATTTTGCAATAATTATTAATTACGTGAGATATCTGCCAAAAGTTGGAGCATGAGCCCAAGTGACACACCGTTCCAGAATTGCTTGAAGGTGTTGGAGATGGAAGTGAAACTTCGACCTTCTCCTCCGCTCTTCCACTATTAAAACTGCCCGCTAAACCAGCCCCGCCAGCCTTGATCATATCAAGCAATTTCACAGTTTCTTCACTTGATAAATTGCCAGCTTGGCCAGAAGTCAAAGCAAATACCAATTCCGGGTTTTTTAGCAGCACTGCAAGCAACTCTAAATCTGGTTCGGCTGTACTTGAAACTTGACTCGAAGGGGTTGCCAAAGAAACAGCATTGTTTACAACTTGATTAGTAGCAACCTGTGTTTCCAAACTGTCAGCATCGGGCGGCTGTTCAATTGGGACCTGAGGGGTCAATGTGTCATCATAGTCCATTTCCATGTCCCACGGTTCCTTGGGGTTGGATGGTATTTCCTGGACTGTTTGGTAGATAGTTTCTTTCTCGCGACGGTTTCTGTTTCTCTGGACTTCAACCTCTTTGCTATTCTCACCACCACCAACACTCCAATGATCATTGAGTCTTATTTCTGCAGAAAGGAAAAGGACATAAAAGGCTGAATTTTGCAGAAAAGGTTATTGAAACACAAACAGTCCTTAAGTAAAAAAAGATTTCACACGAAGCCTGGAGAGGATGAAAAAAACCAAGATAATTTTCAAATAGTAAAAAGTACGGAGTGCACAATATATACGTGGAGAAAACTTGGAGTTAATTAACTGAACGTTGTCTTCTATAATGGGTAGGAGAAAAAACAATAAAACAAAATGAAGATAATGGTAAAAGTATTGCGTTTATGATTACAGCACAAAATATAGTGGAAAATCTTGGACTTTATTAACTGGGCGTTATCTTCTATAATGGGCAGAAGGAAAAACAATAAAACAAAGTGGAAATTAGATTAAAAGATTATTAACGTCTATAATGGACTGCTTTGCACCTGTAAAAGTTGTATATCCAGAAAGCTTATGTGGCCAGTCCCTTTAAAGGTCATAATTTTAGCTAGGGGTGATGTTAGGAATATATTACAAATTTTACAACATATATCTTACAAACTGTTGTCTCAAAAAAATAAATAAATAAAGCTGATGTCCCACAAATCACAATAACTAATTCAAACACTCATCATATATTATCTTGTTGAAGTGGCACCAATAACATTTATCACAAATCACATTCATTGCAACATTAATTTATAAATACTTTGTAGTAAAATTTGTATGAACAAGGTTAATAGTGATTGATCCAGGTGTCATATTGCCAATGGCCTAAAGGATATTAACAAATCAGAAATTGCCAGCTAGATCAAAAAGTTACGGTTAAAATTTTTTTAGATAATTAACAAACCAATTGTTACTGAAAGCAAGCCTTTTAAGTTTAATTGTAATTAGACCTGATTAACATCTGAGAACTGGTAACAATTTGCATTTAAATGGGATTAATCTTATACTAACATCTGAAGACATCCATACCAAGGTACCAACCCCTCCAATCATTACTTGATGCCTACTGTTCATTAAAAGGCTTAGAAGATTTTGCGGCTCTATATACTGCAAACATGTACATTTAGTCTCACAGTCAATGACATCCCATAATTTGGCTTCAACAACAAAACAGAAAGAAAAACCACTATGGACCTTAGACATCGTTTCAACCACAATTAAAAACCAGATCAGTGCTCAAATTTGCAAGAAGATGAAAACTACACTCATCATTGAGCAGGAAAGTGATGGGACATTCAAAATACTGCATGGGAAAGGAATGATTCAATTTGAAATTCCTGGTTTTTAACTATTTAACTCAATGGTAAAACACAAGCTGTCACTAAAATCATCAGATAAATAACCGGGGGGGTGGGGGGGACCTCATCTGAAGATGTGAAATAAGCTTGTAAAGTCTCTATAAACTCAGTTATATGCTAGGACAAAGAAAATTGAACAATTTTATTTTCATTACGTGCGCACACAATTTTACAAATTTATGCCACCAGCCAAGGCATCTTCTCCACTAGAGGACTTCCCAGCAATGATACCGTTGAAGCAACGGCATGCTCCCAGTAGAGTTTGCTCCATCACAAGGATTTGCAGCCGTGCATAATTTACCTAGTACTTACGCCAGCAGAGGCAGAATTTTTACCCCAGTTGAAATATATAAATGATACTCATACTAAGTCTAAGGGAATGGAGAAAATTTAAAGACCATATTAAACTACTACACATGTCACATATGAACATCTTTTGCCCAAGAATCCAAAAAAAAATTGATGATTTATAAAATTCTCAGAAGATACACTGGTTTAATTGGGTTAATTAGTTCTGATCCATTGTCGAGCAAGGTCATTATGATTCAGGAAGCAGTCCGTGAAGTCCAAGGTACAATAGCACATGTATTTAAAAGGAAAAGTCTAAGCCATAGTGTAGACAAGAGTACGGGGAAAAAAATAAGCCAAGAATTTAATATTCTGACACACACATCAACAAAATAAAAAATAAAAATAGGAGGGTCAGGGGTGCCCAAAATTTTTGAACCACAGCGTTTGCTATCAACTTTTTCTTTTAGGTTTTTTTAGCTTATTTGCTTATGTAAAACATTTTAAAACCTCCATTTTTCTAGGTACGGTTATACTTTCAGCAAAGTATCCTGCCCCAAAATGGTCCCAATACTTTAATTGATTAAATATCAAGACACTGTTGAGGTATATTTTTCTTTCAAAAATTACTTGAGAAAACGTAGGAACAAAAAAGAAAGTGTATACAACTGAACCAATGCTTAAGTTTAATGAGAAGTGTTACATCCCAACATTTTCACAACACTTTCACAATAAATAATAGGTAGTAAGTTGTTATTAGTTTTAATTTGAACCCTACCACTGAAATTACATTTTTGCCCACCAATAATAACCTGTAACAACCTGTCACTTAAAATTTGTTGTGAAAATGTTATGGACATCGCATTTCTCAAGTTTAATACAAAAAATAGCACAGATTGTGATTCTGATCCTATTCCTAAAATAATAATAAAAAATTAATTTAAATAAATAAAAAATTTATAAAAATAAAAAATAAAAATAAAAAAGAGCAAATGAAAGCAATTGCAGGGGGTACTAGGAAAAAATAACATCTGCAGTTGAAAATGGGCATATGAATCTCCCTCCGGTGAAAATTGTGGGAGCACTTAAGATATTCCTCTGTATTGTATAAGATTTGGGGAACTTCTCAAAATGGTCAGGAAATTTTGCTGTCAAGAGCTATTCTTTCTACACAAATTATTGACAAATAGCAAAAAACAACCAACAAGAACTAAAAGCAGATGTACCTGGTGGTGTCTGCCATTGGATTTGAACCCTCCTGCACTTCTCCCATAACGGCTCCTTTGAATCCATTCTCGACTTTGGATCAAGAGGAGCTTCCACCTTATTAGAAATTTTAGTCAGGAGGATGACAGGTTTCTTTTGTTCCTCAATATTAGGCCGAACGGGAACTTTATATACTGGATTCAAAGTGCTGGCCTGAGTGGTTGAAGGTTTGTTCAAACCTTCAGTTTTTGATTCTTTACTTTCATTTGAAGAACCATTTTTCCCATACTTACTCTGCATGAATTGAGCACGCATCTTTGCCTTTTGTATATCATCAGCAGACATTGGACGCCCTTGATTCACAGGTGTTGATCTTGTGGCCTGCATGCTTCTGCCTGCCATTTTTTGGCCTGGCTGTTCCACCAACTGAACTTTTCTGCGTTCTCTGGTTTCTGTTACCAGCTAAGGATATAAACTCTAATTCTTCCATAAATATAAAGACTGCATATGCAACATTCAAGTGCTTCTCTCACTTTTTCTTTTTTAATTTTTTTGGGGGGGTGACATTAAGACAGAAACATTACAGAATACAAGAAAAAGCTTAGAGGATTATTTCCAGTCTTTTAATTCAGGATATTGATTACAGTCAAATCACAGGGGTAAGATTGATTTCTCAAATTTTGCAAACATCAAATGAAATATAGTCACAGTTTGTCCAGCATCACAACCATCTGGCAAGTTGAAATACATAGAGGCAGCTTCTTTAAGTGTCATAGGGAAGAAGTCAAGTAGAAAGGGGATACATTTCTTTTCTTAACCAATAGATGAAATTATTAAATGAATCCCCACATTGGCCTTTGCAGCCAAGTGAACCCTCCTTTTGTAGGTGGAGATGAGTTGTATCCATTATAGGTTATGGAAATTGTGAACTAGGGGTTGTGAGGGAATCTGTAGCCATTAATTTAGCAATCCAATCCACCGCTTCTTCTCCAACATGAACTGATTGAACGGTAATCACTTTCGTCAAATTGAGGTTACTACAGATTAGTATAGAACTAAAATTACTACTGTATACTTTTGTGCTGCTTGGATATAGAAGGTAACCCAAAAACAAAAATTACACAAGAATAAAACTTTTGAACTTGATTTTCTGTTTTTCCTCTCTCTTCAAAAACTTCCAAACTAGATTTTGTCCAAATGATAATTGTGAATCCCTCTTTCCCTTTAAAGAGTTGAACTGCAAAACATTTATTGGCAATACCATAAGATTTGACAATGAATAATCAATTTCACAATCTAAATGTCCACCTTTTTTTTTGGAAAAGAGAGAGAGAGAGAGAGAAAGAAGGGGGAAGGGGGGTTCTCAAACTAGAAGGCTAAAGATAAACAGCCAACAAACCATACTTGACAATTCAAGAAAGGTGACAGCATTGTGTAAGAAGATCATACCACTCCTGTCAATATTCTGTATTTATAAGAGGGTTATACTTACATACAAGAATTAGCATTTGAATCAAATGCACCTTGTGATTGCCGAAAATTGACAGATTAATAACCAGCTATTACCTAAAACTTCTAAAAAAAAGAAAATTATCTAACAACCCTTGTATCAACATAACTTTAGTTAATTCACATTCTTTTGAGAGTATACATGTACTCACAAAAAAGAGAAATCTCCAAGAATGTAGATAACTGGTGTACTAGCAATTATATAAACATTATTACTTCTCCAAAACAAAAACTAAAAAACTAACAATTATATAAACAAGTTCTACAAGAGCTTCAAATGTCAAGGTTTCATCAGAAGTTGAATATATCTTTAGAGATGAAGTTTGGACATAATTGGTGAGGAAGCCAAGAGTCTCGTAGCTCAACTAGGACTTCCTAGTATTTCCAACAACAACGTGTCATCAAAACTTAAATAAAACATCTTTGGAGATGAAGTTTGGACATAATTGGTGAGGAAGCCAAGTGTCTTGTAGTTCAACTAGCCCTCCCTAGTATTTCCAACGAAGACGTCCAAGATTTCAAATCCCCATCCCCCATTGTAACTATCAAAAAACATAATTGGTGAGGAATATAGTGTAGGTGGTGCATATATGGACCAGACAGTCACTGTACCAGTGTATATGGACCAAGAGTTTCAAATGTTAGTAATTATAATTATCCAAGGTTTTTTTGGCAAATCCTTCAACCATCAAAGGAGAAATAAATAATATATAATTAATATCAGAAAATGTATTCAAATTACATTTCCACCAGATTAATATTCCCTTGATTAATCCCTGTTGCCAATATTATAGATGACAATAATACAAACATTTGGATTAAGAATGCACCAAGATAAGCATTACTAGATATCCTTGTGTTTGGGGACAACTTAGATTAAAAGTCAATACTAATGAGAGATTTCATTCCTAAACTGATGAGTTTCTTTGTCCACTATTCTTTTATAAGCCTTCAAAAGCTGTAGAAAGTCCTTTTTTTTAATTAAAATATTGAAGGAAAAAAATCAAAAAGAAAATAAAATAACAATCCAAAGGATACGGGAAGAAACACCTAGGATCTGCTTCCTATTTGAATCATCTGAAGATGCCGTTAAAAGTTTCAGTGCTTGTGGAGGGTCCAATTTCCTGAAAAAAATTTAAGCTTAATACCTCCAAACTACCCAAATATAAGTTAAAGAGAGGAAGAAGAGGGGGGGGCAACCAGCTAAATTACATCAGAATAGAAAATATATCTGCACCTTAAATTCTCTGAATTTCCGTACAAAGGAGCAAGAATGTCTTCCTGTACAGCAAGAAGGGAAAATTTGAAACACCACACAACATAAACCCTCTTTTAGCATATATATAATAAATTTTGTGAAGTGCTTACAGGAATTTTCATATTGGACTGCCATGATTCTTCCTCCATAATATCCCCAATACTGCCAAAAAAAATTAGTTCAATTATTGGATACTGATTTCACAAATCTTGCAAGTGTAGGAGGTAAAGACATGCACTTGCCTCTGCTTCAACATCATGTCATTTTGTATGTCACTAGGAGATTTCATGCCATTAGGCTTCTTCATTGCTTGGCTTCTTGCTAATAATTTGCTCCATCTTGACAACAAAACCCTTGCCCTGTTTGATATGTCTGATCTTCAAATCAGATAAATGAGATTCAAAAATATTACAAAAAGCAAAAAGAAATACGGCAAAAGCACCCCCCCCCCACCCCTGCCCCAAAAAAAGAATCAATTAATAGATCAAACAAGTTAAATTATTTACATAAAAAAAGGAAAAAATTAACACTTTCAGATCATATTGTTGGCATTAAATATCTCAACTACATTGTTCGAGCATTAACAAAACCTGAGTTTAACATAGAAAGGAAGACAAAATTCAATAATTCCTATGCTCAACTCGATATCTATTCCAATCCACAAAGTAACAACCGTATCAAGAGCAAATCTCCAATTAAGCATCAAACTTGATATTTAACCCATCAATTTATAGTTTAACCATACAAGGTGAGCAAAAATGAGAGAGAGACAGAGAGAGAATGCAAAGGTGACAAGGCACAAGAACACACCTGATGCCCTGTAAAACCGCAGCCTGTTAACACTCTGCAGTATGGCTGACATATGTACAGGAAGAGCTTTATGCAAAGGCAAATGACAAAGAACCTAGAAAACAAATTAACCATTAAAATCTTAAGCAATGCGTATAAAGCAGATAATTAGTAAATGCATAAAATCTGCATGTACCTTAAGAATTACAAGAAGAATGCTTGTTTGTTCTTCAATAGCTGCTTGACTCAACCATGTTGCTAAAATCATAACACCACCTTTAGTTAAAAACCTGCAAAACAAAGTAGAGGATGGCTAAATCAAGCAAGGAAGACAAAAACACAAGAAGAAGCTACCAACCTCAAAAAGTTATTTGACAAGTACCAACATAATACTGATGAATTTTGTATCTGCAATATCCACTCCATCAGTTTCACTTGCCCAGAAAATGTTTCTTCTTTCCGCATGAAATTAAATATATTTTCAACAAAATGTTTGTCTTCGTCATCTAAGCCAGGTAAAGCTTCATCCTGTGTCGAGCAGGATGGTGCTTCTTCAACGCTAGCAGGACCAACAGAGTTTAATGGAACCGGATCAATAGGTATCATAGGGTCAGAGCTTATTAGGGCACCATCATGTAGTTCTTTACATGCACTGGATCTCATGGCCTTCTCCCTTGACAACCGGACTAATTTCCTTACTCTTGTGCGTTGACTAGCAAAAAAATCACGAACCTATAAATCAATACAACACCAAGGCGTAAGAATTAACCAATCCAAATGAATGAATTGAAATGCTGAAATCAGGTTTTGCAATCATAAACAAATAATTACATCTGCATCTTTAAAGATGATTATATGGGAAATGAAAATGTCCAGTTAGGACAAAACAAAAGAAGAAACAATTAGCGAAGAAAGACGCCATTAGTACAGCTTTATTTATTAACATCAATTTATTACCCAAGTTCAGGAAGGGCATAAAGGTTATTCACGCATTTTGCTTTCAAAGCATTAAAAGGAGGAGGGAGACAATAAGAACTAAAAAACCTGTGTGACTGTAACGCCGAAAAGAGCACTGATCTCACGGGATTCCTTCTTACTAATAGCATCTTTAATGGAAAAAACTGATTGCATATACTTTACAGCCTTAGGGTTTAGCAAATCTCTGGGCCTTTTTCCTGAAAAATCAACAATTTAGTTAGAGAGAGACCACGTATGGGCCAAGACACAAATGACTTTTGGAGCCCATTTAGTTCATGTTGAAAACAACAACCACCTACTCAAAGAACAATACATATTGAAAAACTTAATAGATGGTTTTAACCCGTTGATGAATAAATGAGCACAAAAATATCCATTACAATTCATCTAATTTGTCTAGTAAAAAACTAGCCTACAATTGGTGATAAAGAATACAGTTTAAAATACTTGAAATATGCTTTAGAGCCTTTATCTATTAAGAAGTAAAAACATAAAGAACAAAGAAAAGACTTGCGATTTACAAAGGCAGAAAATTCATTGTTGCTTGAAAAAGATCTACACTTTGGTAATATCATAATTTAAAACAACTGAAAAATGTAACTCACTCCTGAGTTAAAAGAGAAATAGACTAAAACCAACAAGCATACTTAAGATATAGATGCGCATGTTTGTACGCGTGTTCATACATATAAACATAGACACTCACCAAAACATTTGTAAAATGGCAAGTACAAGAGTTAGGTCAAAATTAGGATACATTCTGGAATGTCTGCCTTTACATTCCAAAGAATATCACAAGAATCACAACCATCACACCCTGATTATCAATCCCACATACTTACCAATTTTTATCGACAAAGCACCAGCCGCCTGCAAAATTGAATAAACCCAAAAATGGAATTAAAATCACTGTAATGTTGAAATTACAAAGAGCTCTAATTGCAGCATAAAATGTATTAAACCATAACTCATAATCCATAATTCAAAATTGAAACTTTTGAATGGCATCTAAAAAAAGCTTCAATAAATGGTAAGCTATTCTTAGGTAAGCTAACTAGAAACACATTCTCATTGAGCAATAGTTTGCGAAGTTATATGCAAATTATTACAAAGAAACTGTAATTCCACTTGAAATTTTCTTTTCTTGGGAAACAAACAGAGCAAGAAACGAAAACGCACCATCTCTTGGGAGAGAGGATTGACGCCGGTGAGCTTGCACTGGGTGACGACGATTCTCTGGAGGTCGTCGATCTGATTGTGGAAGAGCTCCCTCTGCGAATCGACGAACCTGGTGAAGGAGTCGACGGAGGTCCCAATCTCTAGCTCCGAGAAGTCGTCCCTCGAGACCTCCATTGTCGACCTCGAAGCTAGGGTTTCGGAAGCTCAACGTGGCACAACTGTACGGACAAAGCATTTAAGGACCTGAAAACCAGGGATTTCTTTTTTTTCCCTCTTATATATTTTTTGTTTTTAATCTTTAGCTGTAGAAAGTTAGGGTTAGGGTAATTTCTACTTTTCAGAGAGTGAGTCTGTGACAGAGAGAGAGAGAGAGAGAGGTTGCGAATTTGGTAAGAGCGAAGCAGGAAAGTATAGCCCAGCCTCGCACGTGGATAATTTCCCACACGCGACCGCTAACTAACGTTGGCGGGTTTTTTATCCTGCTCAATGATTCATGTCATGGTTAAATACCGTAAAAATACATAAATAAATAACCTATATATTAAGTAAATTTTCCAAAATTTTGGGTAGTTATTTAACTTATTAGATTTTGATACAAAATGATGTTGTATTATTTGATACAAAATACTTTTTTCTCCAATAGACTGAACCAATCAGTAGGTATATATTTTATAGGGCATTTAACTGTTGTAGGGGCATTGGGCCCAGTAATTTACCAAGGATGGCCTAACGAAGTCTTTTGGGCTAGAAACCCAAATCCGAAGACATCAAAATAATCTTGAAGTATCTGAATGTATCTCATAAAGAAATGCCAAGTAAAGATATGATAAACGAATGACCAATTACGTCCAATGAGTAGATTTGTCCTCGGATTGTTAAGCCGAGGACATAGGAAGAGAGGTTTAGTGTCCCCGGGTTATGTTATAAAGAATCTTATGACTACGGGAATACACAGTACACGTGGAGGACAATAGAAAGAGCGGTGGAATATCTAAGGTAAAGCTGCTACCACCGCCCATACATTAAAAGCTATGTAATTGATATACTGACTGCATAGATGGAAAGATGGGACCTGAGCATGAAGTTTGGAACTTGGTCCCTAACCCCAGCGGACTTTAGGGAAAAATTGATGGGACAAGTATCCTAAACCAGCATTGCAACCATGAGGTGGAAGATGATGAAGAGAAGAAGAGGAAGTATAAATAAAGGGGAAGACCTACGAAGAGAGGGGAGGCTTTTTCAGTAAGAAAAAGGGCCAATAGTATATGATAATCAATAATTGTATCCAACCTTAGGAAATACTATTATAAACTATCCTCGAATTGTGTCCGAGGAGAAACTTTCAGTCTTACTCTTGCAAATAACTCTTTATTTCGTGCCATTGGGCCCAAAGCCCGTTATTTTCCTTGTTATCTAAACCATCCTTGAAATCTAGATTACAAACCCATCCTCTATAAATTTATTGTAAAAAAAGGTTTTTCAAGCCCATTTCCTTCTAGTCGTAGATTGGGAATTTGAACTGTGTCCTTACAATTGGCGCCGTCTGTGGGGATTTAGTCTTTAAGGAAGTTTAGAACATCATGGTAGGATCAGGACCACAACGCAGCGAGGAGTCCGTAGGCTCCCAGCATGAGGATCACTCCTTGCATCCTGATCACGGAGAGAACCGGGAAGGTAGTGTACATACTACGCACACCATCAGAAGTGCGAGCCATTCACAAGGAGGAAGCAGAGTTCCTTATGAGAGGAATGCCAGGGCCATGCAGAAGGAGATCGACGGCCTAAAAAGAAAATTGTGTCACGAAAGGCGAAGGCGAACTCCTTCGGTCTTTGACCCCTCTTCGGAAGGATCCGAGGAAGACAATTACGGGCAGAGATCCAGGACTCCCCCGGGTGAATCTTTTTCTTTCGAAGAGGACAATCTGCATGGGAGGCATGGCAGAGACTACTCCTCTAGGGGCTTGGGAAATGACGCAATGGGTAAGGCGTTGCACCAAATCTCCAGGTCACCTTTCACGCGCAGGTTGGAGGAAGGGAGGTTACCTCGGCGCTTCACACAACCGGCCTTCACTATTTACAATGGTCGGACGGATCCTGTGGAGCACGTGAGCCAATTCAGCCAAAGAATGACAGTGCATTCCAAGAATGAGACCTTGATATGCAAGATCTTCCCCTCTAGCCTGGGGCCCGTGGCCATGAGATGGTTTGATGGCTTGAGGGCAGGCTCCATTAGTTCTTTCAAAGAGCTTACTAGAGCATTTGGTTCTCACTTTATCACGTGCAGTAGAGTTCCTCGGCCATTGGATTCTTTATTATCCATGGCCATGAGGGAAGGGGAAACCCTGAGAACGTATTCGGACAGGTATTAGGAAATGTTCAACGAGATTGACGGAGACTTCGATGATGTAGCAATAAGGACCTTCAAGGTCGGCCTACCGACGGAGCATGACTTGAGGAAGTCCTTGACGAAGAAACCTGTCAAAAGCGTGCGTCGACTGATGGATCGCATCGACGAGTACAAAAGGGTTGAGGAAGATCAGTAGCAAGGAAAAGGCAAAGCGAAGGTTATCCCACAAGAAAGGAGGGATTTCAGGTCGGACAGATACAACAACAATAGGCCTGCAAGGGATTTTTCCAGGCAGGCTGGTCACATACCCCCACAGGTGGTCAACACCGTCTTCAGAGAACCAGTGCAGCAGCTGTTGGAAAAAAGAAGGCATGAGCCTTTCTTCAAATGGCCAAATAAAATGGCAAGGGACCCTTTGAGACGCAACCAAAATCTCCATTGCCATTATCACCAAGAGAGGGGTCATACCACCGAGGATTGTCACACTTTGTGGAATCATTTGGAACAATTAGTTAAGGAGGGAAAGCTGAAGCAGTTCCTATACCAGCCTAATGGGCGAGGAAGCCAATCAAGAGTGGCAAACCACGACGGCCCTTCATCGAGACCTCCTCTAGGTACAATCAATGTGATTTTTGCGGCACCTGGAAGGACTGGCTCAGCTCCTTTCAGGGTAATGTCTGTGGCTCGAACATTGGCCGAAGAGTCACGGGATCAACCGAAGAGAATTAAGGCGAGCATCCTACCAATTCTAAGTTTCTCTGAAGAGGACAAGATGGGGACTATCCAGCCTCATGATGATGCCTTGGTGGTAACCCTGGGAATAGGGGACTATGATGTGAAGAGGGTAATAGTTGATCCAGGCAGTGGCGTAGATATCATGTACCCTGACCTATTTAGAGGCTTGAAATTAAAAGTTGAAGATCTTACGGCATATGACTCACCCTTGATAAGCTTCGAAGGAAGATCTGTCGTTCCGAAGGGACAAATTAGACTGCCTGTACAATCAGGCCCAGAGGTGGTAGACGTAGATTTCATCGTGGTCGATGCCTATTCTCCCTATACGGCTATTGTAGCGAGACCTTGGCTGCATGCGTTAGAGGCTGTTTCCTCAACCTTGCATGTCAAGGTTAAATTTCATTCTGGAGACCAGGTGGTGGAGTTACTTGGGAGTCAATCTGTGGCTCGACAGTGTGTCACGGCTGCAATTCTGCGTCGACCTGAGCCAAAGTCCTCGGCCTCGGCTGACGAAGAAGCATAGCAATCAAAGCCTTTTTCCGCAGCCAAGATAGATGAAGCGGCATGTGAAGAATTGGAGAAAATTCTCATAGACGATGACCCTGAGAAGTTCTTTCAGGTAGGAGTTCAATTGCCACAGGAAGAGAAAGCGGAGCTGATTTTATTTTTAAGGAAAAATATGGATGTATTTGCGTGGAATGCGTATAAAGCCCCTGGGGTTGATCCGAGCTTCATATGTCATCATTTAAAGGTCAATCCAGCTGTAGTACCGAGGAGGCAACCACCTCGGAAGTCCTCCAAGGAACATTCCGAAGCTGTAAAAGAGGAAGTGCTCAAACTCAAAAAGGCAGGTGCTATCAAAAAAGTGTTTTATCCTGAATGGTTAGCCCATACGGTGGTGGTGAAAAAGAAGAATGGGAAGTGGAGAGTTTGTGTGGACTTCACAGATTTAAACAAGGCTTGCCCGAAGGACTCATTCCCAATGCCTCGGATTGATCAATTGGTTGACGCTACTGTTGGACATCCTCGTATGAGTTTTCTTGACGCTTTCCAGGGTTATCACCAGATACCTTTGGCCGTAGAGGACCAGGAGAAGACTGCATTCGTTACTCCTACAGGAAATTATCATTATAAGGTAATGCCCTTTGGTTTGAAAAACGCAAGGGCTACCTACCAAAGGATGATGACAAGAATGTTTGAGGCACAACTGGGAAAAACTATTGAGGTATATGTGGACGATATGGTGGTAAAGAGTAAAGAAGTTTCTGCGCATCTGGAAGATCTGGGTAACACTTTTTAAAAGCTAAGAGAGTATAAATTGCGGCTCAATGCCTCTAAATGCTCTTTTGGTGTGGGATCGGGCAAGTTTCTAGGTTATATGGTGACTCACCGGGGAATTGAAGTGAATCCTGCTCAGGTTAAGGCAATAAACAGCTTACACCCACCTCAGAATCCTAAAGAAGTGCAGAGGCTAACAGGTATGACCGCTGCTCTCAACCGATTTATATCTCGGTCCGTGGACAGATGCAGACGTTTCTTTCAATTGTTGAATAAATGGAAGGGCTTTGAATGGACCGAGGAGTGCGCGGTGGCTTTCCAACAGCTTAAAGAGTATCTCTCGCGACCGTCCGTTATGTCTCGACCAGAAGTTGATGAAATTCTGTTTGCATATATTGCAGTGGCTAACCATGCAGTTAGTTTGGTTCTTATCCGAGATGATAATAATATCCAGAGACCGGTTTATTATGTAAGCAAGTCTCTGCATGAGGCCGAGCTAAGTTATTTGCCACTGGAGAAAGCTATCTTGGCAGTGGTACATGCTACACGAAGACTTCCCCATTACTTCCAATCTCATACGGTTGTTGTCCTTACACAACTCCCTCTTAAATCGATTCTGCGAAGTGCGGATTATATGGGAAGAATTTCCAAATGAGGAACTGTCTTAGGAGCTTTCGACATCAAATATATGTCTCGCACCTCTATAAAGGGGCAGGTCATCGCGGATCTTGTGGCGGAATTTGCTGAGCCTTCGTTAGAAGAATATGATGAAGGATCAAGCATGGGTAAAAAATCAGTAGGCATGATTTCATGCAAAGAGCCTCCATTATGGAAAGTGCATGTTGATGGAGCAGCAAATCAGAGGGGATCTGGTATAGGGCTAGTTTTGATTCCCCGGAGGGAATTATTTTTGAGAAATCTTTGAGATTGGGATTCTCGGCCACCAACACGAAGCAGAGTATGAGGCCGTCCTCGCAGGGATGAACATGGTTCATAGAATGGGAGGGAAGATGGTGCAAATGTTCTCAGATTCACTATTGGTGGTAGGCCAAGTAGAAGGGAAGCTAGAAGCAAGAGATTCCAGAATGCAAGGATACCTAACCCAGGTCAGGTATATGCAATCTAAATTTGAGTCTTTTTCACTATTACATGTATCCAGATGTGGCAATACCCATGCCGACTCATTAGCCACACTCGCAACGTCCTCGGCACAAAGTCTACCACGAGTTATCCTTGTTGAAGATCTGTTGAAACCCACTGGGACGGATGGTAACTCCACTCGAATTCTTCAAATTAGGACAGGGCCTAGTTGGATGGATCAGATAGTATCATTTCTCAGAAATGACATCTTGCCTGGAGAAAAAGCCGAAGCAGACAAAGTTCGTAGAAAGGCCACTCGTTTCTAGTTATCCGAGGACCAGAAATTGTACAAACGCTCCTTTTCGGGACCATATTTGTTATGTATGCACCCCGAGGCAACGGAGCTACTTTTGGAAGAGTTACACGAAGGGATTTGCGAAAGTCACACAGGGGGAAGGTCTTTAGCTCACAGAGCCCTTACTCAAGGCTATTGGTGGCCAAATATGCAAAGGGAGGCGCATGATTATGCGAAGAAGTGTGACCAATGTCAAAGATTCACTCCAAATATACATCAACCAGGGGGAGTCCTTAATCCTCTATCTAGCCCTTGGCCTTTTGCTCAATGGGGCTTAGACATTGTTGGACCCTTCCCCAAAGCAACAGGAAACAGGCGATGGCTCCTCGTCGGAACGGATTATTTCATCAATTGGGTTGAAGCCGAACCATTATCAAATATCAGAGACATGGAAGCAAAAAAGTTTGTATGGAAAAATATCGTTACCAGGTTCGGCATCCCTCATACTCTCATTTCAGATAATGGTTTACAATTTGATAGCAAAGCCTTTCGGAAATACTGTTGTGATCTGGGCATCACGAATAGATATTCCATTCCGGCTTATCCCCAAGGAAATGGGCAAGCCGAGGCTGTCAACAAAGTAATAGTGAGTGGACTCAAAAAAAGGTTGGGTGACGCTAAGGGGAGGTGGGTGGAAGAACTGCCACATGTCTTGTGGACGTATCGAACTACACCATGAAGATCCACAGGTGAAACACCCTTCTCCATGACTTATGGAACTGAGGCAGTAATACCCTTAGAAATTGGGTTCCCAACCCTGAAGAAAAGCTCCTTCGTTCCAGATAACAATGATGATCTATTGAGGAGAAATTTAGACTTAGTTAAGGAACGACGAGAAAACGCCATGGTTCAACTAGCTTATTATCAACATAAGCTCAAGCAGGGGTATGATTCTCATGTAAAACTTCGACCTCTTGGACCTGGTGACTTGGTATTAAGGAAAGTTTTGGGCACAACGAAGAACCCTGCGTGGGGAAAATTGGGGCCCAACTGGGAAGGACCTTATCGTATTACTTCGGTCGCAGGAATAGTGGCTTACAATCTGGAAGATTTGGACGAATGTATTGTACAACGTCCCTGAAATGTAAATAATCTACGAAGGTACTATTATTAAATAAAAGGCATTTCGGCCGTTTTTTGTTAAAACTACATTGCGTTCATTGTCTTCGTTCATTTAAGTATCAAACTGAAGCTTGGTGTGCCTGGATCCTTGGACCACATACCTCGTCTAAATTGATATTCTTTACCAAGTGTTAAACAGAACCTTAGTTATGTCTGGTCCTCAGATCATCTACTTTGGAAAAATTAACATTTCAATTGTTTCATTTAAGTATCAAACTGAAGCTTGGTGTGCCTGGATCCTCGGACCACATACCTCATCTAAATTGATATTCTTTACCAAGTGTTAAACAAAACCTTAGTTATGTTTGGTCCTCGGATCATCTACTTTGGGAAAATTAACATTTTAATTGTTTCATTTAAGTATCAAACTGAAGCTTGGTGTGCCTGGATCCTCGGACCACATACCTCGTCTAAATTGATATTCTTTACCAAGTGTTAAATAGAACCTTAGTTATGTCTGGTCCTCAGATCATCTACTTTGGGAAAATTAACATTTCAATTGTTTCATTTAAGTATCAAACTGAAGCTTGGTGTGCCTGGATCCTCGGATCACATACCTCGTCTAAATTGATATTCTTTACCAAGTGTTAAATAGAACCTTAGTTATGTCTAGTCCTCGGATCATTTACTTTGGAAAAATTAACATTTCAATTGTTTCATTTAAGTATCAAACTGAAGCTTAGTGTGCCTGGATCCTCGGACCACATACCTCGTCTAAATTGATATTCTTTACTAAGTGTTAAACAGAACCTTAGTTATGTCTGGTCCTCGGATCATCTACTTTAGGAAAATTAACATTTCTTTTCTTTTTGTTAAAGTATCAAAGCTTTGCATGCCTAGGTCAATAGACCATATGCCTTATTTCATATATTTGACATAGTTCAACTAGAAGTCCAAAATGAAGAATCAATTACTTAAAGTCTCTCTAACATAATGATAAACGGATAAGAAATCCATGAGCATCACTTAATGCAGTTCCTGGCATATTAAGCCTGCCTAGAGTATCAATTTCGATCCAGGTTATGGCTTAACTTTAGTGAGAGTAAAAAGATAGTACTTTTGGAGTGATATGATCAAAACAAAACAAAAAGTGAGGGCCATCTAACAAGGAAAGTAGCATTCGCGCTTATATTAGATTCAAATAGTACTTTTGCAATTACAAAAAACTTGCGAAATTACACATAAAATTAAAAAATAAAAAATAAAATAAAACAAAAAAAAGCAACAACAAAAACTATGGAGAAGCAATCACTGTTTCAGCTTAATCTTCAGAGGGCCTTTAGGGTCTTGAGGAGGTGGAAGCTGCACCAAGGACTCATTGGCAATTCCTTTGCCTTTGGGATCATCCTTCAAAGTTATTGGATTAGTTTGATTACCCAGCTCATCCTTTGAAGATTCCTGAAGGTCACTTAAAGACTGTATGTCTTCTAGTGCCTTTTCTTGTACTTGATCAACTTGTTTGAGGGTATCTTCAGGAAGAGTTAAGTCTTCAGCCAAATCACCTCTCTTATCCTCAGATGATACCTGGGCAGCTTCATGGGCAATTTCAGGAATGGTAGAAGCTCGAATTGCAGGAGGATAGTAGACACTCTCTGCTTTCCAAAGAGTGGAAGAGGCATCAACCCCAGCTTGGGAAAGTGCCTCATTCCACACTTGGAGGCCGTAATGCCTACATACCTCGGGAACCTGAACCTTGAAGGTTTCCGTGATCTCCTTCACACCTATATCGTAACCTTCTTATTCAGCTCAGTCCCTTGAGATCTCGGCCTCTTCTTTTGCTTTTTCAGCTCTTTTCTTCTCTTCAAGGGCTTCCTCTTTTCCCTTGATGGCCTCCTCTTTGATCCTCTCAGACTCGTTCATATCTTTCTTGAGATCCTCAATAAGCCTTCGTGCTACAGAGAGGTTATCGTTGGCTTGTCGAAGCATTAGGCGCTGATCCTCGGCCTGTTTAGTCGTTGTTTTCAGATCAGCCTTTAAGCCTGCCTTATCACTCTCTGCCTTAGCCAACTTGGCTGAGACCTCCTGCAGCTTCTTCTTCTGAAGGTCCAAAATCTTTTGGGCGGTTTCACGCCTTGATTCCTCGGCCCTCAGAGATTTATAGGAGCTGATGGCAATCTCTTCTGCCCTATGGGCAGATTGAACGGCCTGTGAATGAAAAATAAAAAACTTATACATATATGTATTTAAAAGCAAAAAAAAAAAAATAATAATAATAATAATAGCCAAAGTTTAGAAGAAAAAACTCACCATTGCAAGCTCCTTCTTCAAAATCATAAAAACGTTATGGTCCCTTTTCTTTCTAAGCTCACCCATGTCCTCAGGGAGCAACAGCGCCTGCTCTAATGCATCTGCGACGCATGCAGCTATCCCCTCATCGGAGTTTCTGATGGACGCGTCCACGGTGATAGCCTGGTCATCCATGGACATGTCAGGAAGCCATAAAAGGGCGCGCACGGCCACCTGCTATTCGATTCTTTTTTCCGACCTGGTCTGCACAGTGCAGGCCTGCCTACCACCCTTTTCAATCTCGGGCTCCTTAGGAAGAGAGCCCTTTCTTGCCTCCATCACTTCCTTTCCTTTCGGCTGATCCCTTTTCCTTTTAAGGTCAGCTGTGTTAGTGCGTTGAGTTTGGGAAGGAGGAGGGAGCCTAGTCTCAGGGCCTTTGTCAACACCCTTTTCTTGGGTCCGAGGGCGCACCTCTTTAGGAGGTTCTTGGGCTCTAAGGCCTTTGTCAGCGCCCTCAAGTACATCTTTTAGGCTGGGCTTGATCTTACGTTGAATGCCCATGTTATCAGGCTGTTGAGTAATGGCTTGCAAAACTTGTGTGGAGGTGCCGAGGATGGGAATTGAATCTTCCGGAGAGTGGGGTTGATTAAAAACCTCGAACTCATCCTCGGAATCAGATACCTCAACTATTTCTTCTTCTTCCTTTACGGTAGGGTGGAAAGACGTAACTTCACCAGGGATGGATTGTGTAGGAAAAAGGGACTATGGGAATCCCAACTGGAATAGGTTGTGATGGTTGGATTGGTTGGGTGACCAAAGTACCCGAGGAATAGGAGTCCCCTTCAGTAGCAGGAAACCTTCAACAGCAACGCTAATCCGAGGAAGGCGAGGGTCGTGGGCTTTGATCACGCACTTCGGCGCCTGAAAAGCTTTGAAAATCGGAGTGTAGCCGAGGATCAGATGAGCCGCTCGGAGTTGGCCGTCAGTATGCACAAAAACCTCGGCTTGTAGGTTCCTGTCCAACCGTCCGAAATCGACAAGATTAGGATGACGACCCGCTGCGTGTGGATCTGTAGAGTTATCCAAACAGAAAAGGGTAAGAATAAGTAAAAAGACAAAAAAATAAATAGTATGTATATAATAATATAATGGTTTTAAGGGTTCTATATAGAAGCCAAAAAACTTCACCTGGAGTCCCTTCCCTTGTCGGACAGGGGAGGCCGTCGTGCCAATTTCCTGATACGATCAGGAAGTCGTTTTTTAGGCCCTTATTAGATTCAGGCAGACATTGAATTAGCCTAACTTCTGGGTATCTAGATTTTAGGTAATATTCATCTTTCTTTGTTAGGTAATGGAGGTTATAAACCCAGTTCACATCGTGGTGAGTGAGCCCTAGGTTCATCTTCTCATTTAAGGCATCTATGGAACCTAGGATCCTAAAGACATTTGGGGCGCACTGGGTGGGAGCTAATCTAAAAGCCCTAAGATAGTCCCTAGTCACGGTTCTCATGGAGATTTTCATTCCCCCTTCGATGAACGCAATCATTGGGATTACAACATCCCCCGTTTTTCTTTTTACATAATATTCCTCCTCGTTACAGTACCTAATAGATACGTCCGAAGGGATTTTGTACTTAACCTTGAACTGCTCTATTTTTTCGTTTGAATCCACCAGGGACGCAAATCTACCCATCTTTGAAAAAGGGGGGTGTGAAGAAAACTAAAAAAGAACTACACCGAGGATGAAAGATACAGAGAAAAAGAAAAAGATGGGGAGGGAAAGAAACAAAAGAAACAAAGAGCTGATAAGGAGAGGAGAGAGTATTGAAGAACTTACTTTAAAAAAGAAGAAGGCACGGTCACCTCGGACAGGGTATTTGATAAAAAGAGAAGGTACGGGAAGATGACAAATGTGGCAGGTACGTTATAAGGTTACTGTAATGTGAAGAATTTTGAAGGAAGTTAGTACTTATATATCAAAATGAGTTATGAAGCGGGCGAATTCCCGCCTCAACACAGGGATCGCTCTCAACCGTTGGATATGTGTCACATCTTTGAAACATGGGGGACATAGAGGCGCCAGTAATTAATTCGAGGGCGTTTCGCATACCGAAGTATCGGGAACACGCGACGGGTAATTCAAAAGTTATTTTCCCGTCAGCAATATTGCCAAAATTCCGTAAGATAAAAAGGTGTTTTATGTCGAGATCCTATTTTCCTCCCGAGGTGAAGAAATAAAGAATCTCGAGGGGCTATTGTAGGGGCATTGGGCCCAGTAATTTACCAAGGATGGCCCAACGAAGTCTTTTGGGCTAGAAACCCAAATTCGAAGACATCAAAATGATCTTGGAGTATCTGAATGTATCTCATAAAGAAATGCCAAGTAAAGATATGATAAACGAATGACCAATTACGTCGAAGGAGTAGATTTGTCCTCGGATTGTTAAGCCGAGGACATAGGAAGAGAGGTTTAGTGTCCCCGGGTTATGTTATAAAGAATCCTATGACTACGGGAATACACAGTACACGTGGAGGACAATAGAAAGAGCGGTGGAATATCTAAGGTAAAGCTGCTATCACCGCCCATACATTAAAAGTTCTGTAATTGATATACTGACTGCATAGATGGAAAGATGGGACCTGAGCATGAAGTTTGGAGCTTGGTCCCTAACCCCAGCGGACTTTACGAAAAAATTGATGGGACAAGTATCCTAAACCAGCATTGCAACCATAAGGTGGAAGATGATGAAGAGAAGAAGAGGAAGTATAAATAAAGGGGAAGACCTACGAAGAGAGGGGAGGCTTTTTCAGTAAGAAAAAGGGCCAATAGTATATGATAATCAATAATTGTATCCAACCTTAGGAAATACTATTATAAACTATTCTCGGATTGTGTCCGAGGAGGAACTTTCAGTCTTACTCTTGCAAATAACTCTTTATTTCGTGCCATTGGGCCCAAAGCCCGTTCTTTTCCTTGTTATCTAAACCATCCTTAAAATCTAGATTACAAACCCATCCTCTACAAATTTATTGTAAAAAAAGGTTTTTCAAGCCCATTTCCTTCCAGTCGTAGATTGGGAATTTGAACTGTGTCCTTACAACTGTTATTTATTATATAGCCTCTAATGAAGGTCATTGGGATTTTTTTTTTATTATTACGTATTATTTTCAACAAGATGTTCATGGTTTGAATCTCCTCCCATCACTTATCATAAGACTATTTTTCGTAAGGCATTATTCGAAGTATGCGGTGGTGTGTACATTTCCTTAATTAATTTGTTGAGCACATAACTACATACAATATGTATAAACATAAGCCCTTTTATGATTACAGTTAGGGAATGTACGGCCAACCTGTCAATCTGCCAAAACCAACCTAATACAATCCAATTCATTGGGTTGGGTCAGTTTTCAAGGATTGGTGGATTGGATTATCAAACAAAAAATTTATGATGGGTTAGGCTGAGTATGCGTCAACAGATTTACAAATCCGTTTAATCCAACCATAGTCACATATATTTAATATATATTTAAAAGATATATTGTATAATTTTATCATTTACACTTTTGTTTGTTGACTGTGTTGAGATAGAACTATATGATATCCTATTAACTTTGAAGCACTAATAAAATATGTAAGGGCACAAAATTCAACGGCCCAAATCCGCTTAGAATAGTGAAGTTTGTACCACCTCACTAGGCCCAAACTAATAGATATTTATTAGGAGAGAGTGGATAAAAACAAGTTGAGCTTAGTCTAAAGATTCAAACACGAAGGGAAACTAATAGATATTTATTAGGAGAGGGTGGATAAAAACAAGTTGAGCTCAGTCCAAAGATTCAAACACAAAGGGAATGGACCGAAGTTAAAGTTAAGTATATTGGAGGTTCTTTTCAAGCTCACCCGAGGACGGTGTTCTTATGCTAAGATATACATTGTTCTTGTTCTAATCTATTTTCCTTGATTTTTTCCAGATGCCTTCATTTGGAAGTTTCCTTCCTTTATATACTCCTCAGCTTCTTGCATCATAGCCCTCCATCTGCAATCCTCTAGGCCCTCCTTAGGACACTTGTCCCATCAGATTTCTGTTGAAGGTGGTAGAAGGAGTTGCTTAACTGTGAATTTACTCTTCAGGGATCATTTCCTCATCAATGCAGCTAATAAAACTGTTGTTAGTCATTTAATGCAAAGGCAATAGGTGAGCTTTCACAGGAAACTTCTTTCAACTACCTTGACTCTCTTTCTCAGCGCCATTCTTTCCACTCAGACTTTTAGGAAGTATTTTGTCTCTTCCCATCCTATCCTTGGGCAAACCCACTCCTCGGGCTTAAAGGGCTTCCATTTGAAGAGTGGATAATGGTCATAGTGGTTCTATTCTTCCTTGGTCCTCAGGTCCCCACAAAATATTTTTGTATTAATTTGGTGCTATGCTCAGGTTTATTAGGTTATAAATTTACTCTTATTTGTATTAGTGTTGTTATAATGCTCAATTAAAAACAAAAATTGTCCAACTCATGGGTTCAATCAAATCCAAATGGGTCAGGTTGGATTTTTTTTAGCCCAACCATGATGGATTGAATTAGCAAAACCTTTCAACCCTACCCATATGCACACCCTTAAATTTACGGTCAACAACTTTATAACAATTACCATGAAATGTTTGAGGAATACATTAATTCGACGAGGAATATTATTGTTTTCGTTCTTTTGTTTGGTTGTTGCAACTTTTTCTTTTATCTTTTTTAGACTATTTACTTATATAAAGTACAACTTCTAAAATCTTCACTCTTTAAGTTTTTCTAGTTATAATTATAGTTTAACCAATTTTCAGCAAATTGACAAATTAGGTTGTATTTGGGATAACTTATATTGGGCAGTTTTTTTTACTATTTAGCTTATTTTTGCCACTATTTGTGGGTCTTATTACACTTTTTAGTACTAGTTATGGATCTTACTATACTATTTCAACTAACTTTTAGCTTTGTTTATAGTACATTCAAAAAAAAAATTTCAGTTTCAACTAAATAAGTTATTTTCAAACGAACTCTTAGTAAAGTTCTCATCTAAACGCACACTTATTAGTTTCCCAACGTGTAGAGTAGTAGGTTGTGTGTGGTTGAGGCAATAATGGTCAATAAATATATAAATATAGTTTGACCTTTGATTGTGATTCTAATGTTATGGTTCGAGGAAGGCTCATGTCGAAAGTTTGCTCTGTTGAGAGTTCATAGTTAATCCCAAAATTTTGGGACTAAGGCTGTGTTTGGCAACATGTAAACGATTTTCCAAGCGTAAAATATTTTCAGGTGAAAATATTTTCAAGTGTTTGGCTGCATTATGAAAATTGTTTTGGAAAATGTTTTCAGGTGTTTGGTTGCATTCTGAAAATGCTATTTTACTACTAATTTCTCACATTTTCTCAGTCATTTTATCAGCTTCCAAACAAATTTTATAATAGAAATTTTCAATATATAAACTTGAAGAAACAAAAATCAAAACAAAACCATTCGTTGAACTAAAAAATTCGGTCAAACTGAGAGAGGGAGGAAGAGAGAGTAATTGAAAATTGAGGGAAAGAGAGAGGTAGATTGAGAAAGAGAGAGATCGGTCATGGGTGGGTCATGGTTGATGAGATCGATCAAGCGATGGCAGGCTTCAAGCAGCAATTAGATTGAGACAACGAGAGTTCGGTCTAGAGGGCAGTGACGGCGCAATCTCGGCGATGCTGGGGTGCGATATCGGCAGTGCTAGGGTGTGATCTCAGTGATGCGATCTGGGGTTGGGGCGGTGGTCCGATGGCTTGTGTATGCTTCTAGCTCACTCTCCCTTCTCTCTCTCTCTCTTCAGGTGTCTGAGTCCGAAAAATCATTTGAAGGTAAATGAGATGTGTAAATGATTTTCCGGGTCTATGGGCTTATTTTACAATCAAAGTTTAAGATTTTTAGTTTGACTTTATATTACATGTGCACCCAAATACGCATCTGGGTGTAAAAGATTTTTCCAATTTCATTTACACCCAAAAACAAACACAGCCTAAAGTTTTGTTGTTGTACCAAAATCTGTTAGATGCAAACAACAGAAAAAGTAGAAAGAAAAAACATCAAAGTACTCACACACATAGGGAAAAACAAGTTGTACTAGCTTATTCCGTGATCTGGTTTGTTACAAGTCCCTCTATCTAATGGGAACTTAATTGGCTATTTATTATGACATTCACTTTAGGCTACATTTCTTACAATATTTCATATGACTCCCTACAAGCCTTCTGCTTCAAAGTCACTTTGGTCATGTAAAAATGTATTTTATTTCTTTTAAATCCAGGTTTATACCAAGAGGTAAAAGCTAATACCAGGGATTCTAAAGTTACTCTTGTAAATTTATTGCTACTTAATGCCAGATTTCTGTAAGATTCTACATCTTGTCTTCCATAGCAATTAGCTAGTTAACCAGTTGTTGTGAACCGGCATATTGATAAATTATAAAGATGAAGGAGAGCATATTGACAGAGCATAGTTGCAGAATGTTATGGATATGTTCGTCGAGATTGGAACGGACTAATGGAGCCTTCTAAACAGGATTTTGAAGCACATATGCTTCCAGGCTTTGGTGCTTATTATTCTCGTAAGCATCAAACTGGGCGTTGAATGATTCTTGTCCAGATCAGTGGTGAAGCCAGGAATTTATCCTTAGGGGGTCTATTTATAAAAAAATATGTCTGCATATGAAATCTATAATAGTAACGCACAATATTTAATAACTCAATATGTGTTATAAACAACAACTAAATACATGTTATTTATTTATTTTTAAGTGCTAAATACATGTCAATATAGTAGTATATATTGTATATTTTAATGAAACTAATCAAATACATTTATAAATTATAATGCCATTCAGTATATAATATATTGATTATTATAATAACAAATAATGTATTATGAAGAATATAAAAAGAAAGCAAATGAAAGTAAAGTAAAGTAAAGAAAGCAAATGAAAAGTAAAGTAACGCGTATAGGAGCACAGTACATGGGTGAGGGGCCTACAGAAGTTTCAAACTTGTCTTTCGCTATTTCTTGTCTAATTTAGTCACACTTAACTTTTACTTTTATACTGTAAACACAAAACTGAGTAGCAGTGGGAAAAGGAAAGAACTAAAAAGGGAAAAAAAATTATGGATTGTATTCTATTTTACAATATTTTAAGAAAATGTTGATGTGACCAACCTTTTATTGATTTTCATATAGGCCTACCATTAACATCACTTTTTAATTTACCAATAACCACTCATCATAGCAATTTGTAATTTTTTTGTAAAATAGTTTGTATCTCTAGAATTATTCTTCTATTTAAATGAAAGTTAGTTTATTTTTAGATTTTCTTAAATATATATGTATATTATCGAGTATAGGGGGCCAAAATGATAAGGTTCTTTTAAAATTTTTAACATTATTTAGGATAATTATAAAAAAAATCATTAATTTTTTCAAAAATTTTGGAGGGGGCAAGGCCCCCTTTAATCCTTGTGATGGTTCGCCACTGGTCCAGATTACATGTTGAAAGCAAGTTTATATGCCTAGGATACGGGCACAGTACGAATACCAACACAACAATTTTTAAAAAAGTTAGACACAGATACAATAGGAATATATGTATATTAATTTATTATTAAATATATTTTTTTATTTATACTTTTATATATACGGTTAAGCATTTATTTTTTCATATAATATTAAACATATATTAATTTAAGGTGGGTTCTAGTTAGCTCAACTGGTAAAGTCTCTGATGGTTGTATAAGAGATCTGGGGTTTGATGCCCGCTTACACCAAAAACTGATTAGTGTCTTGATCTGATGATAAAAAGCTATCATCAGGAGTGGACGCCCTAGGTTAAAACTCTCTAATAAAAAGCATATATTAATTTAAGAGAAAAATGAATATTTTATTTATGTATATTATTAATCATTTACTGTTTTTTTTAATATCGAAATAAGAATAATAGCTGATAATAAGGCAAATTCATTACTACTAAAAGGTGTTAAAAAATTAGAATACAAATCAATGATAGAAATATTTATTAATTTTAAAAATATAATATTATTATTTAGAGCATGAATGTTCTCTTTGATTTGTGAAAAGGTACTTGATTCCTCTTATTCTTGTGTCTCAATTGTGTCCTGTATTTTTTTTAATTTTTTTAAAAATGACATAGTTGGGACACGCATGCTGAAGTGTTCGAGAAGTGTTAAGTATCTAACACCTTAAATGAAGTGTCCATACTTCCTATGTCAATGAGGTTATATGTATATTGTGGGGGTCTGAGGACCGAGGAAGACTAGGAAAGATATGACCTTCATCAATTCATCTATGAAGCACCTTAAACTCGAGAAGTTGGTTTATTCGAGAAGAGGATGGGAAGGTGCACAATGTTTCATGAGTGCTCGAGGGGAAGAAGTGGCCTTAAAAGAGAAGGCCAAGGCAGCTGGGAGAAGTTTCCTGTAAAAGCTTACCTAATGTCTCCGCATTGAATGCATAGCAACAACCTTATTAGCTGCATTAATGAGGAAATGACACATGAACAGTAAATTCATAGCTAAGCAGCCCCTTCTATTACCTTCAGTAGAACTTTGAGGGGACAAATGTCATAAGGAAAGCCTTGAAGTACACAAATCGAGGGTTAGGATGCAAAAGAAATAGGGTATATAAGACAGAGGAACTCCCAAGTTAAGGGATCTTTTTCTCTTTTGTTGGATTTTTCTGAGAGAATATTATTAGAAGATAAGGACTATAATAGCAATGAAGCATAGAGCTTAGGACTTGTGTAGAACTCTTAAGAAGTCATCCTCGGACTGACCCGAGGGACACATCAATATAAACTACTTTACAACAGTCTTTTCCATTCTTGCTTGGATCTTCGGCCTTAGACTTAAACTTAATTAAATTTACATTCGAAACTTCTTCCCACTCTCTAACAAATTTTATTGTTTTGGGCTTAATTTAAGGGCCAATGCTTCACTATTCTCAGTGGACTTGGGCTGCCAATTTTCCAGCTCTTACATATATATATATATATATATATATATATATATATATAATTTTGTCCTATACGGATTAATGGTAAAGTTTGGATACCGTATTTATACGCAACATATTAAAAAGTGTTCTTGTTTAAATTGTCAATAATGTATATAAATTTATCTAGAGAACTATTAATTTTTTTTAAGGATTTATATATAATTAGTTTTTAATTAGTCAATACAATAATGTGAATACCAGTTAGCTCAATTGGTAAAATTTAAAAAGAATGTTTTATTGGGATTAAAATACTTTCGTAAAGTTGAGCAAACTGAAGAGTTCCAAAGTCAGGTCTGTAATTTATATATAAGTATGGTTTAGATGTGTTTTCGGACAATATAATCTTCTTTTCCTTAAATACCACCTTCCCATTTGTTACCATATTATTTTCAAAACCTTTTTCCAAATTTGCATAATGTTACTAATATTTATAATTACATATATATGATACTCTGATATAGGTCAGACTTTTGTTCTTCAAACTTCATTTTTCTGGCTTTTCCATGGTTTGGTGAGGATTTTATTTTATTTTATTTTTCCAAAATGATTAATGAGATATATTAGGACATTGGCTCAAGTGTCATGCCAAGTGTGAGTCCAAATAATTTTCAGCTTATTACAACAAATAATTCTCAATTTTCTTAAGCTGATATGAGTTAATTTTGACACTTTTCTGGTCGTTTTGAACTTGCTAATGAAAGCCATGGCTTTGGTTAGTGTAACCACAGAGCACGATATACAACTAACTATATTAAGTCCATTTGGATACAGTTGAAAACTGAAAATACTGTAGCAAAATAATTTTAAAATGTGTGAATAGTACCATGAGACCTATTTTTGATGAAAAAGTTGCTAAAATATTTGTGGGTCTCGTGAACAATGCACGAGTGCACTGTTTACAGGAAAAGTCAATATTCACGGCTTAAAAAAAGAAAAGAAAAACGTAAACGTTGGAAACGCGTGAAACGCGTTATCCAAACTCTGTTGTACTAATACTAATATTAAGATGATTAGTGTATTTGATTCTCAAAAAAATAATAATAACAATAATAATGATCAATGTATACGATATACACTTACACATTTGCATTGTCATTTTAAGGAGGAATACATTTTTTGAAATTATGGATATGATGGTGTACTTTCTTTCCTTTTTTGATTCGTGGTGGAGTAAATTCATTTCACGCTGAATTTCAAGTATTGAGACTTGAACCAATGAACTCAGTGTCTTTGATTGTGTCTTTGAGGGAGATGCAGATGTTATAGTGAAAGTGATTTTGTTTGAAGATTCGAATCACCCAGAATATGGTCAGGTGCTGAGTGATGTTTTGGTGCTTGCTATAGATTTTGGTGTCATTTTTCTTATGTAAAACGATCAGGCAATTCAGTTGCCCATGTTCTTGCTAGACAATGTAAGTCTGGTGCTGAGCTAAAGGTTTGGATTGAATCTGTTCCTAAGGATATAACTCCACTTGTTGCGCATGAAGTAGTGTAATTTGTTTTCTTTTTCAGTTTTTCTTCAATAAAGTTTGGCCCTTGGGTCTAGTTTCTCAAAAAAAAAAAAAAGACTAAATATTTTGAATAATAACTAGTTGAAAATTATATAAATTTTTTATTAAAAATTATTGATTAAAGAAATATAGAAGTTTCATTGGACATTGAAAATCTAGTTAGTTGCTCTGGACTAGATGGACCAAATAATATATATCATATGTTTACCAACTTGTATCAAGCTATTTTTTATTTACTTGTTTACCTTTTATTTATTTTTTTGTCTAGAATTGATCTAATTGAAGACCAAATAAACTTGGATCCATGTAAAACTGGTGTTACACTCAACACAATTTGCAACCTCAACAAGTTCCCAAATAGATTATGAAAAAAAATTGTCCCTAGCATTGTTCAATAAAATATCACCGGCTCATATGTTACAAAAACCAAGAAGCAAACTACTCAAGTATTTTACATACTTTATTATGTATGAGCAACCGCATCAATCTTCGCAAAATTCTTGTCTATTTTGTAAGAAAAACATATTTTTTCTATTTTATACACCCACTTTTATAAATGACTTACATCAGTTTATCTATTTTATTTAAATAATAATATTTCTTTAATTTTTTATTATATCAAACAAACCACTACCCACATGGCCCCACCCACCTCTTTCTTTCTTTGTTGTGCGAAGAAGACAGATGAGAGAGCAAGATGAAGGGGAGAGAGAAAAAATGAATAAAAAAATCATCATGATGCACGGTTTTTTTTTGGGTAAGAAAGACGATGCATTAACAAACTAAACAGCTGCAACCAGTTCAAGGCATACCCTGTTAACATACAAACCATTCTTATCAAAATGAAAAACATAAAAAATGTCCACAGGCAGACCATGAAAAGTAACAAAATCTGCCTTTTGCTCCACGCCCATCTATGCCAACAAATCAGCACATCGATTAGCTTGACGATAACAATGTCTAATCTAAACTTGCTAGAACCGAACCACAAGTTGCCTGCAATCATCCAGTAAGGGAGAGCATGATGCATGGTTACTGTTCATGTTTTGTATATTTGCACATTTTTACAAGTATTAATGTGAGTGTTTTTTAGATTAAAATGTGCAAAATTAAGCACTTTTTGTATGTAGCAAATTTTTGCAACCATTGATATGGTTGCTCTAATACACAAATATTAACTAACCTCCACCAATTTAGCAAAATAAATAAATAAATAAATAAAAATAACCTCCATTAACTTCTACTCACTGCTTATATGCAGATGATGAGAAGCTCTATTCATCTCCCCTCTCAAGCACATATTAAATTAACGAAATGAGACACAGACGTTAGAATCACAAAGATTATCTACATAAACCACACAATGATAAAGAAATAATGTGTGCATATTATATATATTTCTTTTTTTGCTGAATAGTTGTATATTTTAGGTAAAAATACTATTTTAGTTCCTATATTTTGGGGTCAGAATCACTTTGATTCCTTCATTTTAAGAACAATCAATTTGATTTCGGTTATTTTCAACTTACAATTAATTTGATCTCCATCGTTAAATGACTTACGTGTTAACAGTTTGCCAACACAATTGGTAAATCTAATATTAAAAAGTTAAATAAAATACTGATGTGTCTTAATTTCAACAGCCAACTCAGCACTTAGTTGGCAAACAAAAGCCAAGTCAACCTTAAAAAAAATACTCTTCTTTTATTGTACGGATTTCTTTCCTTTCTTTATTTCGGCCTTTAATATTCTTACAATTTTTTTTAACCAATCAAAATTTTATCTTTATTTTCTCAATTTTATCTTTCCTTTTACGATTGCTAACCAAACAGAATTTCCTTTTAATTCCCTTCTTGCAATTTCTTGGTAACCAAACACTAATCTAGTCCAAAAATCACAGACCCAGATTTACTACAACCAAATCGTCCAGCACCACAAATCCACTACAGAGCCCAAATGCCATTATGCCAATTTGCAAGTGCATGTTAAAAATATTCATTTTACAACTTTGATCACTCAACACAAACAAACCCAAAGTCAAGCCATTGTAGTGTAATGGAGACCCAAAGGCAGACATAGTGAGAAAGCTTCGAAAAGCAAACCCACATAGCCATGGAAATGGAGAGGTCATCGAAGAAGAAGATAGCAACGCAGACTCTAAGCTCAAAAAACACACCCAATCCCTTTAGCTTTTCGAATCCGACCTCGGAATGGTTCACCAACCAATCGCCTTCGTATGGCGTGGAGCTCAAAACCCATATTGAGACCGCTGATCAGAGACGTCGGAGAAGTCGTGGTCGATCTGTGTTGAATCTGGGTTTGGAGAAGCTGGGTTTAGTGGATCTGGATTTCGGGTTTTGTATAAATATGAGATTTGGCTTCTTCAACCAAGAGTCAGAGAGAACAAAAGATTAGTGAGATTATGAGAGAGAGATAAGCTTAGAGACGAGATGAAGGAAAATCAAGAAAAAAGAAAAATGTATGAAGGAAAAACAAGAGAATTCGTACAATAAAAGAAAATATAATTTTAAGCGCTTACGTGGCTTTTATTTGCCAAATTAATTAGGGATTAAAATAATGTTTTGGCCTCCCTTTTACATTGGTACGTTGTACCTGTAAATTTAATATCTTTAGTTGCATATCGTGCTATTAATGCAATTAACACGTACGTGACTTTATTTGCAATTAACACATACGTGACCTTAGTGTGACATCTTTTGTTTACTATTTATGTAGTTTAGGATCGGTATTGTGTGTTTAAATAACAGTTTTTAATTTTTTTTAAAATATATGTAGGTAAAAAATATTTAAAAATACATGTAATATTGTTTAAAAATTAAAAATATATATTTAAACGTATGTACCAAACATGTCCTCGGTAGTTCCATAATGGCTGTTCTGGAATTACTCTTTTTGGTTCTTTAGCCTATTGCTGGAAATGAATTTTGAAAGTAAAAAAAAAGAAAAAAAAAAGGGAAGAAAGTGTGCTAAATATATATATATATATATATATATATATATATTTTATCTACTTACCTTTTGCTTACATGCTAAGTAAACAAGATAAAAGTAACCTCTTATATATATATTTTTTTCTTAAAAAAAAGGAAATAAAGTGCCCCCTTTTGGGAAATGATATTTTTATGCCAACTCATAGTAAGTGTAAGGAGCAAAAACCATAGTAAGTGTAACTGATATTTTGTGAACAACGTAATTAATATGTTCTTTCAAGTCCTGTAATTGATGTGTGACGTAAGCAGATTACATACACCCAAAGAAATAGCCACCTGCTTAAAAAAATTGTTAATTAAGGGTGTAAATAATATGATTTGGATAATAATAGAATGAAAAATAAATAAAGAATAACAGGAAAAATAAATAAAATACAAGTGATCTGATTAATATGCCCCTTTAGATCCATAATTGATTCCATCACTTTGGAATTAAATCCAAAGTGGCTGCTGATTTATAAGGCTACATGAGATCCCTGGGGTATTGGATTCAAAATCCTTAGTCAACATCTTGAGATCACCTTAATGGCATGTTTGGATGTTTAAAAAAGGAGGGGGAGTAGAGTAGAGGGAAGGGGAGTAATTCAATTACCTTGTTTGGGAGTTTTTTAAGGAAGGAGGGGGAGAGATTTGGAGGGGTTTCAACTACCTCCAACCCCTCATTTTTAATTCCCCCAAATTGGAGAGATTTGGAGGGAGAGTAGAGCACATAAAATTATTTATAAAGTAAATTACCTAATTTACCCTTATTATATTTATAAAATTACAATGTTAAAAACAAGGGGAAGGGCTAATTACTCCCTTCCCCTTTACTAATTATAAAAACATCCAAACAAGATGGAGGGTAATTATTCCCCTCTACTCTCCTCCCCTCCCCTCTACTCCCCTCCCTCTCTAAACTCCAAAACAGGCCATAAGAGATTACTCTTTGCAATTACCTGATCTGTGTGGGACAAAAAAATACACACTTGTGAAAATAGTCAAGCACTCAAGTGCTTGAAATGCTTTAAACACACAAGCTAGCCGGAAAAAAAAAAGTTTAATATATTAAGTAGTCATAAGCAATCCCATATTTTTGGAATCAATAGTTTTATTATTCTTAACGAGTAAAAGTATAAATTCATCCTATTGGACTCATAAGTCACATAGTTTTACATCATATATAATATATACTACATTAAAGTTAAGGTAGAGAAAAAATTCAAATAAAATTCAAATCATATTTTACTTAAATTTAATTTCACGCCATGTATTCTTAAAAATAAAAAATAGTACCAAAAGTGAGAATCACAATATTTTTATTTTATTGAAATTAGTTGTTTATAGTTTGATTAAGGTATTTAACAATTGAAATAAATCTCACACTTACAACAACAATTCAAATTGCAAGAAAAAAAAACATATTCAAAAGAAGAAGAAAAACAAAAATGATTAATTTCAAGAAAATAATTTTGTTGTGCATTGCACCAAATTACAACTAATTTATAAATAAAATAATTTGATTGTTGTGAGGTTCATATTCATACTTAAAAAAAATAAAATCATATTCATAAAATATTTTACTATATAATACAAAATTTTCCCAATCAATTAAATAAATATGAATCACTTCTAAAAAAAAAAAAAATTATATGAAATATGCGTGGATTAAATACAATACAAATTTTCTACCAAGGTCGGTGCAGCGAGATTTCCGAACAACTGAGCTATCTATCAGAATCAACGGCCCATATTCACCCTCTTCACCACTACTGCACGATCCATCAAAGAAGACCACAATTTGAACGGCACAGATTCCACTTGTGCCCACCACTACACATGCGTGCACAGAATTTATTATTCGACTAGAAGCACATTATTCTATCTCCATCGAAACCTTATATAAATGCAAACAGTAATTTCTCATTTATCTTCCTCAGACTCTTTTGTTTTTCTTCTCTCTTTCTCTTTTAGATTGTTAGGGTTTTTACTGTAATCCTCGTCCGTACACACCAACCAAGAAACTCACAGGTATGTTCGTCACGATAATCGATTTCTTCGACCTCTTAGTTCTAGCATTGTTTCCAATCGATCATTGTTTTTCGCTGTTACAGCTCTTTTTTTTTTTTTTTCTCGGTTCAGATTTTGTTTGGCTTCTGATCAATCGCATTCGAATTTCGAAGCGTTTTGGTACTGACTTCGTTAAATTTCATATTGCAAAATCCTTTGGTTTTATTCATTTGTTTTTGTAGCGAAACGATTTCGAAGAATTCGTTATATTTATCACGAATTAGATTTAGCTGTTTTGGTATGATTTCCTTGTTTTTGGTTTTCGAAATACATCTTTGTATATAAATTTATTTGATTTTCTCTGCAGCTGAGCAAAATTATTTGATAATCTTTAGGATTAGGGTTTCACAACATCACTCGCTTGAAGTCCGATGTAATTTTAGGTCACATGTTTGGCTTTCTGTGTGTTTATGTGAATGTAATTTTTGTTTATTTATTTATTGCTATTATAGGTTTTGTGATTAATTTTGGCTTTGATTGTAGATTTGAGTGTTTGCGTTTGCTACAATGGAGCGCAAGATTATTGAGTTGGACCAAGGTTGGGAGTATATGGAGAAGGGGATTATGAAGTTGAAGAGGATTCTGGAAGGGTTGCCGGAGCCTCCGTTCAGCTCGGAGGAGTACATGATGCTTTATACGTATCCTTGTTTTTAATTTTCCGATTGAGTTTGTGCTTATGATATGATCTTTGTTTTTTTAGCTTTTGATATGTGAAGTTTTTGTGCTGGGTTATTGCCTTAATTTTGAGCATAGAACTATCTACAACATGTGTACGCAGAAACCCCCCCACGATTACTCTCAACAGCTTTACGACAAGTATCGCGAGGCATTTGAGGAGTACATTACTAAGACGGTGAGGAATATTTTTGGAATAGGAGTTGTGAATTGTGATTGTTAAGAAACTGAATAATCCTTTGGTTGTATCACTATTTGTCTTTCAATACTGTACTCGCTATTGGAGTCTATTTCTTTTCTGATTTCTTTACTTGATATCCTCCCTTTTTGGGTTTCGTTTATTTATCAGGTGTTGCCGTCTCTAAAAGAGAAGCACGATGAATTCATGCTGAGGGAGCTGGTGAGAAGATGGTTAAACCACAAGGTTATGGTGAGGTGGCTGTCACGTTTCTTTCATTACCTTGATCGATATTTCATTGCAAGGAGGTCACTTCCTGCTCTTAACGAAGTTGGACTAACCTGCTTCCGTGATCTGGTTTGTTACAAGTCCCTCTAATGGAACCTTATTTGGCTATTTTATGAGGTTTACTTGTAGACAACATTTCTTACATCCTTTCATAAAATTCCCTTATTTGGCTATTTTTTCAAATTCAGGTTTATCAAGAGGTAAAAGCTAATGCCAGAGATGCTGTAATTAATCTAGTAAGTTCATTGCTCCTCGATGCTGGATTCGTGTAAGTTTTACATATTGTCATTTGTAAGAGTTGGCTAACGAATTGTTGTGGACCATCAGATCGATAAAGAACGCGAAGGAGAGCAGATTGACAGAGCATTGTTGAAGAATGTTATCGATATCTTTGTTGAAATTGGAATGGGACAGATGGAGCTTTATGAACTGGATTTTGAAGCACAGATGCTTCTAGACTCTGGTGCTTACTATTCTCGTAAAGCATCAAACTGGATCGTGGATGATTCTTGTCCTGATTACATGTTGAAGGCAAGTCTATGCACACAATGTTTCTTTATTATAGTGTTGTTTATGTTGATAGCCTCTGTGATTCTAACAACTATTATCTTATTCCTTTGTATAGGCTGAGGAGTGCTTGAAAAGGGAGAGGGACAGGGTTTCTCATTATCTGCATATAAGCAGTGAGCAGAAATTGGTGGAGGTTAGTTAATGTTTACAAATATTATATGATAAATATTAGACCCTTGAATAGCTGGCATTTTTGTTTGTGATTTATGGAGTAGTGATATTTTATTTACCGACACTCCTGCTTCCAGAAAAAGATAATGTATGGAGTGGTGTTACTGTATATAGTGACACTTCTCCTTTGGGGGGAGGGGGAGGGGGAGAGGGAGATGACCTATGAAGCTGGTGTTATTCAATGAAAACACTAGGGCCTCAATTGATTTGGTGACTTTTCATTTATCAATTTTAAAATATAAATAAGGTAAGTTAAATGAAGGATCAATATGAAATTCTTGGAAATGTTTATTAGTATGCATTTGTTATCTCTTCAAAAAGATGTCCTCCCAATGTTGAGATAATAATATAGAAATGAACCTGTGTGCAAAACAAATACCTCAGATATAATGTTAGATGTGGCACGATTTGTGACTATCCAAGTGCCCCCATATCTATATTGAAGTTTCTTTTTTTGGCTGTTTAAAGCACCTAGGAAGGAAATTCTACCAGCAGAAAGTACTTTCATCTCATTAGTTATAGTAGTTATGCTACATTACCATTACTCTCTGATGAAGATTATCTGCTGCTGTTGTCTTTTATATTTAAAGCTTCATGTTTGGTCTGTAGAAAGTGCAACATGAATTGTTGGTGGTATATTCACCACAACTGCTCGAGAAGGAGCATTCTGGATGTCGTGCTTTGCTGAGAGATGATAAGGTACTTATCTCTGAATCTTGTGCTAGGCAATATTCCTTTCTCTGTTTTTGTTTTATAAATGTTTTTCTTTTGGGTTTTTTGTTTTCCTTCTATTTTGTTATATCATTAATGCTTTATCCATTCTGTTTACCTTGCTGTTAAAGGTGGATGATCTTTCTAGAATGTATAGACTGTACCATAAAATCTCTAAGGGCCTGGATCCTGTTTCTAATATATTCAAGCAGGTAAGTTGTTTCCTGCTTACATTTATTTTTATAACCACAAGGACATGTAGATGCTCATTTGTTTATACATTAGTACTAATACTTTTTTGATGTTTTCCCTGTTGTAGCATGTTACTGCTGAAGGTACAGCCCTGGTGCAACAGGCTGAGGATGCTGCAAGTAGTCAGGTTAATTCTATTCTCTTTAAGTGCAGTTCTCTGGTCTTATTTTATTAAGACATTTTTATTTTCCTATTAAAAGAAATTGCGTTTCTTGGCATAATGGCTTGCAAGTATTGTATTCCTTTTACTATTTACTCATTGTGCAAATTGCCTGGTGCACATGTTGGTGGATATTCTTGGGGCTTATATTTGTATTAAACAGAGGATAATTCTACTAATGGAAGCTCCAATCTTCTATGTTTTGTCTTCTTAATAGAGTGAGGATGAATGGACTGAAATTGAGGCTCAATTAGTGTATAAATTTTATTACAGATTTTTTTTGGCTTAAGTTGATTCATAATTTGTATTTTCCTGGCAATGTATGATATAACCAGTTTATGTATGTACGAATGAATAATCAATGTTTGTCGCTACTTTTTATGCTGCAAAATTGGACACCTTGTATTCTAACAGAAATGCCATGCATTGTCACAGATCTCAGGAACTCTCTAGTTGCAAATATCACTTTGCTCACTGGTCCCTCTGATTGGTTTAGGACTTAAGCATCCATGCCTTTTGAATGGTAGTTTAATTGGCTGAATTGTGTGTGTATATATATATATATTTATTTATTTGAAGATATTATATTGGCAGCACTGGGAAAAGAATGAATGTCAAATAATAGGTTGCCATACAGGCATGGAGTTTTACAGTACATAATTGTTGTTGAATGTACTTTCTTCAAGAAGGTCCAACAGATCTTGAAACAAGAAAGCTTATGTTTATTCTTGTAGTCTGTATGTGTAGTTCGTTATGTGCAATTTGTTCTACCCGCAAATGTGGGGTTGTTAAACAAAAGTTTGCTACACAGCCCTGGAGTTCTACTGGACATACAGGTGCTGTTACGTTTTTTTTTTTTTTTTTTTTTTTTTGTATAAGTGACACAAGTGCTGTTTCATGTGAATTATTTATTTATTTTTTTGACTGGTAAGTTACTCGACGCTCAATGAGTCTCGAACCCATGACCTTACCCTCCTCCACCTCATTGTTATGGAACGAGGAAGTGTCATTTGAGCTAGAGCTCACTGGTTACATTTAAGTTCTTTATTATGTTTTAGATCTTGGATTAGAAATCTTATGTTCCTTTGTAGTTTATTGGAGGAATTTATTGATCTGTGTTATGCATAACTTCTAGTACTTACAAAGTAAGTACATAGAGAATAGAAGAATTAGTGACCAATTATTGTAACATTGAATGAAATAACATGATTGGTGAGCAATGCTATATTTCCTATCATGATTTTCGTTTTGCAGATTTTGTGGTGATTCTTTTGGCATTTAATTATTATCCTGTATTGGTAGCATATGTTCATTATACTTTGTCATATGGTGCATAATGATTTTTTTTTTGTTAAATTTATTGATGCTAGTTGCTAGTTTTATCATTTCATTTTTGTTATTGGTTTTGTTTCTCCTTCGCTGCTTATGGTGGGATAAGTTTTGTAAAATAAGTTGTTTTATCAGTTTTATAGTAAGAGTGTGTTTGGCTTTTGTTATTTGTTATTTTTTTCTTTTTGCTTTTTGTCTCAAGCTTTTTTGCAAATGATCTAACTTTTAGCATTTTGGAAATAAGCTAGCTTTTAGCTTTTAGCTTTTAGTCACACTATGCATATGAGCTACTGTAAATAAGCTGTTCCCAAACATACTCTCAACTCTGCTATTGTATTTTTGGCTTTCCATATCTGTTTCTTATTTCTTAATTTTGGTGCTTATTCTTAATTACCATGTTTCTACAGGCTGCAAATGGGGCCGGTGTGCAGGAACAGGTAATTCTTCAACCTACACATTATTTTTATGAATGTTAAGGGAGGTCAAAGATTGATTTAATTCTGTGGCCTTCAGGTCCTCGTCCGAAAAATAATTGAGCTGCACGATAAGTATATGGCATATGTGAATGATTGCTTTTTGAACCACAGTTTGTTTCACAAGGTATGTGCTGAAAAATACTAGTTTTTTAGATTGCCTTGTTACTCTGTGTCTTCTTCTAAAATATTAATCTCTTTGAGTGTTCAATAGGCCCTGAAGGAGGCTTTTGAGGTATTTTGCAACAAAACTGTTGCCGGCAGTTCAAGTGCAGAACTACTAGCCACGTTCTGTGATAATATCCTCAAGAAGGGTGGGAGTGAGAAGCTGAGTGATGAAGCCATAGAGGAAACACTCGAGAAGGTAGCAATATAAGTTTCTATGTTATATTAATGACAATTACATATTACTGGTGTTTGCACTAGAATTAATCTATGCTATTGATTTCTACAGGTCGTGAAGTTGCTTGCATATATTAGTGACAAAGACCTCTTTGCAGAATTCTACCGGTAAGCGCTATGTTTTTAGTAGACTGTTGGTTAGAGTTTTGTATTTAGTTGTCTATTTTAAATTTATTGCTGATTTTATGTCTTCTGTCTCTGCAGGAAAAAGCTTGCTCGTCGACTACTTTTTGATCGTAGTGCTAATGAAGACCATGAAAAGAGTATACTAACCAAGCTAAAGCAGCAGTGTGGTGCACAATTTACATCAAAGATGGAGGGAATGGTGAGTTTGTCATGATAATTTGGTCTAAATTTTGTATCTGTTGACATTATTGTGCTGTCAGTTGAGATTATGTTTTGCATTTCTTTATTTACTTTTTTCTTTGGGGGTTCCAGGTCACAGATTTGACATTAGCACGGGAAAATCAGACCAACTTTGAGGAATATCTTCGTAATAACACGAATGTAAACCCTGGAATTGATTTGACGGTTACTGTCCTTACTACTGGGTTCTGGCCAAGTTATAAATCATTTGATCTCAGCCTCCCTCCAGAGATGGTAACATTTACTTAGAGAATGGTCATGTTTAAATTTTCAGCACTAACAGTAGTTCTGCAATATAGTAGGAGGTTTTGTAGTATTTTATTATATTGTTTAATGCACTTGTTACAGGTAAGGTGTGTGGAGGTTTTCAAGGGATTCTATGAAACAAGAACAAAGCACAGAAAACTTACATGGATTTATTCATTGGGCACTTGCAACATAAATGGGAAGTTTGATTCAAAACCCATTGAACTGATTGTGTCAACCTATCAGGTAATTGTATTTACAAAACCTTGCTGCTTAATTTTGGGGTTGGAACCGGGTTATTGGATTGCCGACATGTGGATCGTTTTATGCATCTGTTGACTATTTTACAGGCTGCCGCCCTGCTGCTATTCAATAATTCTGATAGATTGAGCTATTCAGAAATTATGACTCAGTTGAACTTGACCCATGATGATGTGGTTAGATTGCTCCATTCTTTGTCCTGTGCCAAGTATAAGATCCTGACTAAGGAGCCAAACACAAGGACTGTCTCGACAACAGACAACTTTGAGTTCAATTCCAAGTTCACAGACAGAATGAGGAGGATTAAGGTATTTGGCATTCTCACACTTAATTTATAACTTAATCTTCCCAACTGCCTTCCTCATACCCCCCTCCCCCCAATTGGGAAACTCCTTTTTATTTTATTTATTTATTGTTTCCTTTGTATTAGAAATGATAAACTTTTAAAAATCTTTCAATTGTAGATACCTCTCCCACCTGTGGACGAGAGGAGAAAAGTAATTGAAGATGTTGACAAGGACAGGCGATACGCTATTGATGCTGCAATTGTTCGCATTATGAAGTCTCGGAAAGTTTTGGGTCACCAACAGTTGGTTATGGAGTGCGTTGAGCAGTTGGGCCGAATGTTTAAGGTCCTCTCTCTCTCTCTCTCTCTCATATATATATATATGTTGTTTTTGTATGATGATGTTAAATTTGAAAATTGCTAAAATTTGTCCATGGAAGCTATTTTTAAATATTATAGTGATGGTGCAAACCCCAATTGCTGTTTCCAATCTTGACACTATAATTTTTATTTAATTTTTATAACGTTTGTGAAATTTTTGTAATGAACTAGAAGTAGCCACCTGCTACTGAAACCTAAGCCATAAGATATTAGTGTTAGGTAGTTGGCATTCTTGGTTTACCTTAAAGAATTTTCTCAGAAAGATTGGCCAAACCATTGAACTCTTGACCATAAGACACAAACAATTTATATAGTTGTCATTCTTCAAATCTATCATAGCATGCATCTTAGTTTTGTGTAGGGTGTAACCTACAACTTCTTTAGTTTATTTTGGTTAACATACACATGGTAAGAATAGTTTCAGGGGGCAATTGGTTATAAACTGAAATGTAACTGGAGTGTTGGGAGGTTGTCTAGAAATTTCAGATGATGCCATTTATTTTATGTTATTTTCCCGGTAATCATCACTATACTAATCCAATGTAATAATGGATGGAAACGTGCAGCCTGATATCAAAGCAATAAAGAAGAGAATTGAAGATTTGATCACCCGTGACTATCTGGAGAGAGACAAGGAAAACCCAAACATGTTTAAATACTTGGCATGATTGCAAAGCTCGAGCTGGTGGTAGTGTTGGGGGCCATGGAATGATGTTTTTATATGGAAGTTTGGACAGTGTTAACTTCCACTACAAATGTCTGTAAATGCTTCTTTTTGTTACAGCTTGCTGTGTCTATTAGTATTAGGAGGTTTAAGTCCAGGGAGTAGAGAATTTTTGTGCACTACACCTTAAGAGCAAAATATATTTGTTGGATTGACCTACATGACCACCTTTAGTCAAGAAGAATTAATACACATGTCGATTTTTAAGATCTTAAACTGCCTGTCGATAAACCGTGTTGCATATTTACTTCATTTTTTCAGAAGATGCTATTGGTGTTTTGGCTACTCAGTTTTTCTGATGCTTCAGCCTTAAACCACGTGCTTATTACCAATTTGATGTGCTGGCCTGGCATCCTGAAGATAATATTGATTTTTAAGGTTCTTGATGTATGTTAAATGCTGTTAGACTTTCAGAGAATGGGGATTGGTGCATAAGTCACATATCATGTTAACTTTTGGGACTTATGTTCTGATTGAAGTGAGAAGTTATGATTGGTGGGAATGTAAGTTTACAACTTCCTATCACTTTTGCATCTACTAGTTACAAATTTCTCGATCAGAGAGTTCTGAAAAAGTGTTAAATAGGTTGTCTGCTGATATTTATTTAGACGTGATAACCGGAATGTCAAGGTTTCTTTGTGCTGCTACGGAACAGACTGAATGATATTTTAAATTAGTTACCGTCATTGTTACTTTTTATCCTGGTGGGTCATTAGCAATACCCAGACGATGTAAGCTACGACCATTTAAATCAGATGACTGAGAAAATAGACTGAAGCTTTTCCTAACCTATGGTATCCGCTACTATCCAGGACAAGAAAGTATAAATCTTTTCCAACGTTCTGGCAATTGTAGCAATTAGACATCAGGGGTTCAACCCGGATTGAGGCCACTGGATATATCCGAGATGACTTGATGCTATGCTATGCAGGAATAAAGATCAATGCAAGAAATCTGGCTGCTGTACTTTAAAAGCCTGCTGCTCTGATGCTGCTTTCAGATGAAGGATTTGTTAAGTTCTCAAAATTCTTCATCCAAACACAAAGCTTGTTTGGTATCTAACGATCTATAGAACAAAAATCATACAGCATTATTGTGATTTTTTTTTTGAAATAAAATAGAATTTTACTCTAACTTAATCTAAGTGTAAATGTGTGTGAAATTTTCTCTTGGAGACTTAAATCTTGGCCCTTGACTATCGCATTATTGTGATTCTTGGTCCGTCGAATGACCCAAACCAAATTGCATATAAAACAAAAACCAACGCTACCGCATTGTTATGCAAGCCCTGCATAAAGGTTTTTACAACTATAAAGGTTTTTACTTATCACAGGACCACAAGGCCTGGAAGAAGATTTATGCGGCAAAAAGGCTACTGCAAGAACAAAATAGGAACAAGTAGCAGAGACAACAATAATTAGTATTGTTGTTCAAAATGATGTGAAAATTATGGTTTACAATGTGTTGTGAATATACGTGTTTAAACTTTTAAGTACTTGTAATGCAAAAAATGTATTTAGTACCATGTTTTAATTATTTTATTAATATTTATTAGAGGAGAGAATTTCTAACGCAATTTCCAGTTGGTCTTCTTTGGTTCTTCTTCCTCTTCAAAAAATTTCTTCCTCCACTTAAAAAACAAAAATCACAATTGTTTGCTAAAAAAACCTAGGAACCCACTCTCATTACTCTTCTAAAAAATTAACGAATCCTTCGCAAAAAAGAAAAAGAAAAAAAAGGAAGAGAGATCACGAGAGAGAGAGGTGAAGAAATTTGGGTGTGTTTTTTCTAATTGCTGATGTTGGATTTTCTTTGATCTACTTTGACTTTTCCCTATGATTTTGCTGTGATTTGGAGAGAGAGAGAGAGAGAGAGAGAGAGAGATGAGATGAAGAAATCTGAAAGTGAAGAGAGAATTTTTCACATGATTTTGCTGTGATTTGAAGAGAGAGAGAGAGAGATGAGATGAGAAGTGATGGAGGTGAAGAGAGAGATACGCAAATTTGAAAGTGAAGAAAGAAGGAAGCGTGGAGGAGATGGGAGAAAAAGAAAAAACGAAAGAAAGAAGAAAAGATGAGGCATGCTGCGTCAGCGTGTGAGAGAGAGAATTGTACTTATTTTAGTTCATATCAAGTGGATTTTACACTTTTCTAAATATTTACAAAAATGCCATTAAATAATATTACTTGAAAACAAAAAACTTGTATGGATGAGTTCTCTAAATATAGTGTTTAAATACCCTAAATTGAGAATTGTGACTCAAACATTCCTAAAAAAAAACTTCCACCAAACGTAATTTTTTTTTTTTGGCTCACAATTTTCAGTGTTTAAGCACCCTATTTGATAAGCGATTCCAAACAACAATTTTCAGTGTCTAAACACTGAAAATTGTTGTTTGGAATTGCTTTTACTGAACAGGCCCTAGGCACCCGGAAGTTGGTTCTAATAATCTAACCAAGTTCTCAGTATCCTAACCAAGCCACTTGTCAGGGCAAAGAATATGGGAAGAGGAAACATTCAAAACTCAATCTTAAGGATAGAGAAGGCACAGTTTTTAAGGGTAGTGTTCCTTGGGTTTCCCAATCAAATTCTGCATTGGTCAATGTACCACTATTGTATTTAATTGTCCTGAGGGAAAGATAGCTTGTTATGTATCGCGTTGGGTAATACAGTCATATGGTTTGGAAAAATAAGGTACAACACCGAAAGAACTATATTTGAGTTTTTCCCGAGCAGTAATATCCACCGCTCCTTCTGTGGCACATCCCCTCTTCCAAGAAGAGAAGAAAAAAGAGGGAGAAAGGAAAAGTATAACAGGTTTTGTGCTTGTTTAACCTTCACAGCCTTTAATCATGTCGTTAGTCAAGGACAATTATCGAAAAAATTCAAACAATAAAAGATTTCAAAATTTTATTATGAAGAATTGGATAAATGTTGCTACAATTGTACAGGAGTAAGAATAGGTAATTGGTAAGCAGGTATGGAGGGGTCAAAAAATCTCATCCGTTTACAGAGCAACTAGAAATAAAAAAGAAAAAACTATACTGGATTCTGTCTAGGGGATCAAAAAGGCAAGTTCTCCACTGCAGTCAGTAATCCATTAGCCATCCGTGATGCCACTGTGACTGCTCCAATTGCTTGACCTACAACCAAAAGATGCAATTAAGTAGCAATCAAACTAACTATTAATGCATAAAAATAGAAGACCGAATACAACATATTAACCACCAGCCTATTCCCACAACTACTAGTTATAATTATGGGTCAGGATTAGAAATTTTTTTAAACATATGCGAGATGTCTTAGCATCTTGAGCAACGAGCATGCACCAACACAAGCCACTTTTTACCATTGGACACATGACCATCCCTTGCTTCTAAGAACGCTCTCAGTTGTGATGCCAGAATGTTTTAAACACTACCAGACAGAAAGACTGAGCATAAAGTGTTGGCTTCGGTTTCATACTAGACAGTAACTCCAGAAGAATTTCTCTCATGGATGGTTAAAAAAAGACGTATGCTATATCAAGCTTTCAAGAGAGTGGCTGGCTCATGAATAAATATTATAATATCATTAAGAATTTAGAAGTACCATATTATTCTCGCTAATACATACCTTTCTTGACACTAATCCATTGGGAGGAAATTACCATGTCATTGACATATAAATTGAAGTTCTATATCTCCATTTAGTTTAATGAGGTAGTGTAATGAGTAACTTACCTGTAAGATGCAAATGTGCTATAGCTGATGGTATGGAATTACACTCCCTCCGCCCTTTTGAAAAAAAAGCTTAAGCTATTCCTGGTATGAACATAAATCAATGGTTCGCATATTTACATGGACAGCCTCTGTCAATTGAGAAAATAAAATGAGTTAGAGGTGAATGTAGAACAGTATAGTCAAATCATTTTTTTTTTTTCAAAACAGAGTGCCACAAACCTTTAAGGAAAATAATCTGGAAATACTGTTCTGGTAGTTTACATGGTTATTACTGTAATTTACTTTCTGCTATAGATTTTTTTTTTTTTTTCTGACTTATTCTTGCTTGTATCTATCAACAACAAAGAGAAACTTGTTCCCACCTACAATAAGAAACTATTGAAGACCACCTGCACATATGAAAAAAATCAAGTCAGAAAGAAACATAAAATTGATGAAAAAGAAAGGAGTGATGTAAATAAAGTAGCCTACCTGAGACTGCCATTTCTTTTATGCTCTTTACATAATTTTTGAAGTGTCTGCAGGTAAACCAATACTGCAAAGTTCATGCACATGCTGGCAGCTCATCCTTAAGTTTTCTCCAAATAAAGTATATATCAAATTGACAGGGCAGAAAAACTAAATCTTCCTTAAAGAAGAGAGAAGCCCAATAGATTGCAAGTTCTGGTGTGAAAATTCAAATACCCCACAGCTATTATATCTTGAACCACAATCCGGCTCATATATCCACATACATCTAAAATCTCAGAATCATTTTGGCCAAAGATTTAATTGGTAACAGATCACTCTTCCTCAATTTGTCCCTTGTTCAATTCCGAAAGCAGATGCAGCCCCTTAAAAATACATTGAAGATGCCATTATTCATCTTGTATTTCAAACATGTACAGAGAGCACTAACTTCACAAGTTGGTGATGACCAGCCTCTCAACAGAACTATCATGCAGTGTGGCAGAGAGATCCAGGTCAACCCTCTTTTCTTTTGTTCCTTAAAGGCTTATACACAGGATATACAAACCCAAATAACTTTCTTTCAGGGTCGAATTGCCTCCACAACAACTTTAGATTCCTTCAACGGCTAATGGTTTCCATTGCAAGCTTTACTAAACGTAGTAATCCCTCTACATCATGGAAGTTAAAATCAAGAGCCCTTTTGATGGAAGATATACTCTCCCCATTCTTGGTCTCACCCAAGCTTACATTAGCAGCTGCAAAAGCAATCCGTGATTTCCTTGAGGCTTCCATTGCCAATATTACATCTTGTGCCTGCATATAATCACATTTGATCATGTAATGCTCATATGTAATGTAGTGCAGGGTGTAGAACAGCATCCTAGTAGATATAATAGCCATTCTATTATAGGAAAGATCATAAATTATTAATATTTTATACACAGAAACTGATTCATTTAAAAAAAAAAAAACCTTTTTGATATGTATGTTATAAGTGTATCATAATGTTAGTCTTATCATATGATACAATGTACATATCTTATGATAGGGTGTATGTTATAAGTGGATCATAATGTTAGTCTTATCATATGATGCAAAGTACATATCTTATGATATGGTGTATGTATCAGCCATTTCAATCAACAAGCTTGATTTGCATCACTTTCATTCACCTTTTTTTTTAATACTTTAAATTGTTTCTTAAAAAGAATCTAATTTAACTGTTAAAGTTGGGACATTAGAATGTTCATTGTTAGTTGCACAGGATTTCTAAAATTAATATATACTTAACTGTACAGTTAAAAATGGATGAGAGGTTTCATAAAGGAAAAAGAGGTAGAGAAGTGTAAAATTGGAACATGTTGTACATGTTATTATAAGTAATAGAAGATATATAACATGTATTTAAAGAGCAACACATTATAAGTCATGTGATGTTATTAATCCAATGAGTATTATGTCATTGTCATCGTATAGATGTGTTTATTTTATATATACACTTGGTTCAAATTACATTTGAGGTAACTTTTAACAATGCTACACCTCTGATTCTTTTTATTGAAATTGTTTTTTGAAAAATTCACTGTTGGATTACATTTTCTTCTTATACCTTCCATTGTTGCCAAATTTTAAATCAATCAAAGATCAATAGCTATATCGTCTATAAAATGTTTAATTTTGAAGCTTTTTGAAACTTAAAATTTTGCATAAAATATGAGTTTATGGATTAAATAGTAAATAACATTTGATTAATTCATACGTTAGCATGCATGTTAAAAATAAAGAGAAAATGTAATCCAATGGTGGGATTTTTAAAATATTTATCCAATAAAAATTTACTAGGTTGTGCAACATCAAGAAAAAATTATACCTAGTGTGGCTTCATCTTGACACACACACGCATAGAATTGTGAAAAATGAAATTTTTTAATATTTTCTTTAATGAATTAAACATAATTGACAAAAAAAGAGAGTAAAGTGTCCAATATGAAGCTCCAAAAGGATATAATAGATGCTAAAAATAATGAGTAAAAGGAGAAGGCAACATGAATGCTTTATTTTAATTATATATGTATATAATTATCATATAAAAATAGGGATGGACCCATGATTTCAAGTTAGGGGGCTGGAGTATAAGGAAAAAAATGTGCTATATCCACAACATTTTCACAACAAATCCTAGATGATTAGTTGTTACTATCTCTAATTTGAACCCATTACTAAAATTACTTTTTTTTATCCACTAATAACACCCAATAACAACCTACCACTGCAGCTTATCTATTGTTAAAATGTTGTGAAAATATTGTGGACATAGTATTTTTAAATTAAAAATATTAAAAAATAAGCATCCCTATCTTTTGGGCACTGAGGTTTTACATGAGTTCGGGTTGGACTAGACTAGAATGGGTTGGGCTGATGATTTTGGAGGGGAGAGGTCCAAGGTACATTGAAGAGGAGCCTATATATATATATATATATATATATATATATATATATATATATATATATTTCCATAAGCCCAGGGGGGCCGGGCCGCTTTGGGACCCTCCTGAGTCTGTTCCTGTATAAAAACTAAAAAGATATAAGATTTTATTAATTTTAAATGTGTCTGTGTATCTTTCTTTTTAATGAATAATTAAAATAATGTGTTTGTGCAACTTACGATACACATTGTAAAAAAAATAAAATCAATTCATGATATAATTTATGATTTAAGAACTATAGGCAAGATTAAGTTATTAACTTGATCATGGTTCAGATGCATGTTATGCTGTCCGTCCATGCAGCACTGGGCACAGAGTGAACACACAAAAACAGCAAGATGCTTTTGAATTGAGGGTATTGAATATTCTGCAACAATTAAATTTTATGCACAAGATTAATGTTCACTTACAAAACTAAGTAATCGTGTGAAGTTGCTACGATTTTGTGCAGCAATGACATGGTTTCCAGCAACTTGGGGAGAACCAACGCCCTTGGACAAGGTAAGCTTGTCCACTGTGGTTGAGTTGTTTAAGTTGTCAAGATCAGAGGCTGATGAAGAAGGAGACTCACCTGAATAATGCAACAAGAGGAATGACATCAGGTAACAAAAAGATGTAACTAAAAGTCTCCTTCAGCATCAGTTCAGTGAAATGTATAACAATTGAAAACAAGCATTTCATGACAAAAAGAAAGCCGCTGCCCCGGGGGGGGGGGGGGGGTGTGGTATAAAATAATAGCGACAGCTACAATTAGAGCAACCCTTGTGGCCCTTGTCACAAGCTCTGTTTTCAAATGTGGAGTTTTAGGGAAGTAAAATAATGCATGTACCACTCCACCAATTAGACAAGCCAAATTTACAAAAAGTATTCTTGTCAAAAGAGAGTGGCTAGCATGTGTGCCTTTATCAAATTGGATTTTTCAAAGATATTAGCCATTGGATCATTTATACAACTCTATCATACGGTTACTCTAGTGCATAAAATTGTGTGTGAAATATACTTCAAGTTGTGGAGAGCTTGGGATTTCAAGCTACAAGGAGCTCATAGCATAGTAACTTACATAAATAATAACCAACGAACAATTTATTTCCACAAATAACCGACAGCTTTACTAGATCATAACATTGTTTTAAATTACCAGAAGGAATCATTTGCAGAGCCGACTGCAACTCACGGCGATCTCTGCCTGCACTAGCATGTGAGAAATTTATTACCCTCATATAAGCCACCTCCATGCATTTGTAGGCCAGAGAAGCAGTAGCCATGTCTTTGGATTTCTCAAATTCATGGGCACAAAACCTATTTGATATAACAGATAATCAAAATGACAGCGGCACAAAAAGTACAAATTCCACAAAAATCAACACATTTAGAACAAGATTAATAGTAAGACAACAAAGTTCCAGATAGCAGCAACATTATTTGCACCATTCAACTTAAAAAGGCAATAACCAAATGAAAAGACAGTTGAGAAAGCTTCACTAAGAATGAAGATATCCATCGAGATGAATCCCAAATTCTGAGAGACAATATCCTTAGTTTACAATTTCAACATACCCCCAAAAACCTTACATCAAACTCCTCCTATATTGGTTCAGGTCCCAAATCTGACCCACAATCGACATGGTGAGTGAACACATGCAAGGGATACAACACAAAAAGGATGCGGTTCAAAATACCATGAATGACAAGGCTCAATCCATAAAGAATTTTTTTTAAGGCACAAAAAACTGACAAGGAAAAAGCCATGATTGACAGTTTTGACAAAGTTTGAGTGATGTCACAATCAAGGGAAGAGCCAGGAGGGGGGTTCCAAGGGGAGGAAAAACTATATAAAAGAAAGGGTAGGGGAAAAATAGGAAAATAAAGAAACAAGAGCATTATTGAAGATAAAAAAATAAAAAAATTATTGTTGCCTTTTAAAAGTGATAAAAGGAATGTAATCATCTATTCTTCATCATAAAAATTAGTGTATAAGGAATAAAATATTATATACTAAAATCCAGAAATTAATTACATTTACAAGTAAAACTCTAAAGTTCTAAAGTTTTAGGTGTGTTTACACAGTTTAAAATTGTTACAGTTTGATCATTTTATGAGTTTAACAGAAAGTCACTTGAGCCATACTTGAGGTCTATCTAATTACTAAAATCATTTCAAAATGGGAATTATAAGTGGTTTTTTAATTATGAAAAATTGCAACACAACTATCATATATAAAAAAACCCCTAACAAATCAACACAATATAATGGATACACTATCATTTATGGGTTTTCTGATATTAAAACTACTGTTTAATATTGTTTTCTGATAATCAATATTCCCTTTTTCATCAATTCTATAAGAGTTAAACCCTTTAGAGCCATTAGAATATCCAGACTCATTTATTCCCTTTGAATAGGGGATGTAGCAATAACTCTTGGATTTATTAGTCTAAGCAGGAGACAATATACTTTGATGCTATTGATTAGTCTTTGATTTAAAGAATCATCCCATCTCAAAGGCATTTTTTTGTCCAAGTTGATCTTAAGCACCATACATACATGCACGCATATGCATGTGTGTGTGTTGTGTGCATGTGTATTTGCATATGCCGATGTGCACCTAGAGACATAGGTTATGGAGTTTGGTGCTTAGATCTTTTGGGTTTTTCTGGGTCTTGCCAAGAACGGTTGCAGATACTCTCTTTGGTTGGTGGAATTGGCTTCGAAAACGTTTGTCTGGAATTTAGAATTTAGTTCCTTTGTGCTTAATGTGGTGTCTTTGGAGGGAGCGAAATTGGAGGACGTTTGAGGACTTGGAAAGCTTGGATGACCAATTATTGGCTTCTTTTAGTGACTCCCTATTTGACTGGTCTAGGGCTTGGGGAATTACCTTTAGTGACTCTTTCCCTATGTTCCTTAGCTCTCTCCTTTGTATTTAGTATCTTTCCCTTTCGTTTTTCTCTCTTCTTAATCTTCTCTATCTGTATTTTTCTCTCCGCCTTATGTTTTTCTGCCTAAGGCAGTGTTCTTGAATATATATCCTTATTACTTATCAAAAAATAAAAAATGTTAGAATAACAGTTAAGTGATAATTTCACTCTTTTCTATTAGCTTAAGCTTTTATGACAACTAGTATTTAAGAAAGCATCCTTAGTTCAAACTTTGTCTCTACTCTACCTCCCATTTAAAGTTTAAAATGCCACATGTTGTGCCTACATATTGAGGGAGAGTCTAGTCCACACATGAAGGGAAGTGTTAATATAATGTTGAAAGTCACCATTTCCTATCAATTTAAGCTTTTGAGATAAATGGTATTTTATCAATTACATTGTACTAGGTGGTGGCTTATAAAGTGTAGTTAACCCAGGTTGGAATAGGCAATTTTGGGACAAATGGCATTTTATAAGTTACAAAGCATTAGGTTATGTTGCATATAAAACTTAGTTAAGGCAATTTGGAGTAGGTACTTTTGAATTCCTATCTAGGAATGAAAAAACAAGTACATACTCATGGTGTTCGAAATCCTATGTCCTGCTGCGAATTTTTGTTGTTTCTTAAACAATGACTGCAAGTTGTAACTTTAACGATCAACATCAGAAAAGGAACACTCCAACCCCCCCCCCCCCCCCCCCCCCCCCCAACCAAAAAAAAATGATAACTAGTAAATCTCAAATTCCATGCTTTATGTTTTGACTTACTCGCATAGTTTTGCAGTGGAGCTATACACTGGCTTTGATTGAATCATCTCGTTATGTTTGGAACTCTCACCATTGCCAGATTCTAACAAAGAGGCTCCATAAAGAAACTTGAGGGCCGCCTCAAAGTAAAGTCTTGTGCTATCAAGATTTGACCCCGAGTTCTGCAAAAGATAACCAATACTACTAAGATAACCAATACTGCTAAGCGACAGCCCGGACAGGATAATGAGCAGTAATAGCTGAATTGAGCAAGGACAGTAAAAACCTTAAGGCGATCAGCCAAATGTTTTAGATCTTTAGCCTCTTTCAGAGCATTGGTAGCAGCCTGGCTGGAGGAATCTCTTCTAGCTGGACTAGGGGCATCAAGTTCCCTGGCCTTCTGTCCATTGGATGTGGGATGTCTTGAACTGGTACGCTGAGTTCCATTCTGTTGATCAGCCTTTCTTATCTGTTTTTGTGACTTTAATGCATCATCACCTTCAGCGGCCTCAACTGTCAAAATATCTGCTCCATTTCCTTTGTGGGACCCAGTTACTGGTCTGGGACAACGATTAAGTGTCTCAATGTGAGGTCCTCCAGTGGGTGGTAATGGTAGTGACTTCCCTCTCCCAGAAGCTAGTCCAACTTGATCAGTTTTATCATAAGGGAACCTCTTCAAAGATCTTTCACCATCAGAGTCTTGCAGATGATTTTGCTTTGTTGTAGACAATGCATCCTGTCTGCATGTAGAATCTACTTTGTTATGTGAACCATCATGCTCTCCAAAATTTAACTGGTTCTCTCTTTTGCTGCTCTCACTTGATAATTTTCCTGCAGAATCTTTCTTACTGACATATCTGTTATCAGTTTCATCAGACTTGACTCCAAACTTCTCCTGTAACTGGTTTTTACCATCCCTATGTTTTACTTCATGGAAAGGTGAGTGATCTTGACGGTCACTGAGAGATTCAGAAATCTTGGACTTACCCACTTCAAATTCAGTTTTAGAACTTCGGTTTTTGTCCTTCATCCGTGAAGAGGACCCCTTTCCAGACTTCCTTGGACGAGACTCGTTAGCATGGGGATGACTGTTGATCTGTCTTTCTTCATCATGGCATTGATTTGAAGACTGTGGTTTACTAGGATATGGATCATCATGGCCTAAATTATGGACACCATCATTCATTAAATGGTTGTTTGTGATATCAGGAGAAGGCACAATATCAGCTCTAGCTCTACTACCTGATATGTGATTAGCCACTTTGAATGTTTTGTCCTTCCTTTCTGTCCCAGAACGATCACTCCCATCATCTTCACCATCTAAGCATCTTCTTGGACTACCTACAGCAGAGAGACCAGCATCCTGATGGTCATCTTTCCCCTTGAGACCCCTACTTGCAGATGTAAGCTTATCTGGATTAGAAATTCTCATAGGTGACGAAGAAACTGATTCTACTGGTGAGCCTTTCACTTCCTGGAAGCTGGCTTTTGTTTTATGGGAACCAGAAACTTTAGAAGAGCTTGAAGTGGCTGCATTGGAAGGCTGTATAGATCCCAAATCCTTCCTCAAAGAATCCATACCATCCAAGCTTCGCTGAGATAGATAGCTCCCTAGATCTTGCCCAAGTTGCTGGTTCTTTGAATGACTACCTTTTTTGTCTGTTCTACCACTGTCCCTACTTGTACCGGACTCTTTCCCCTCAGACTTAGATACCCTGGCCTTCTTTTCCTTCCTGTAGTCATTTTCTTTGAACTCATCCTTCACTTTCCTCTTTTTAGCATTTTCTCTAGTATCAGAGTTTTCCATTTCCAAGGACCCATTATCCAAGGAAACTGGAACTTTGTGTTTTGGCTTTTTATTAGAAACATGTACCCTGTCATTTACATCATCCCTTGAGTCCTGATATGAAGAGTGCCCATTATATCGATGCCGATCCTTCTCTGAGGATGTAGTAGGAAAACCACTACTTGAGCTAGGACCTGTTTTCCCTGTGGGCTCACTGTGGTCTGACATCCTATCTTCATCATTAAGATGCATACCTTCACTCTTCAATTTCTTGGAACCTCTAGAACTATCTTGATCACTATTATCCCTTCTGCTTTTCATCTTTAAATTCTTGGTACCACCTGTGTGCATGTTTTGACAAGAAGTTAATTACATAATAATAAATGATGACAAAGTAAACAACGACAAAAAACACTCCTGGCTTCAAATACAATACCTCCATCAGAATAGTTCTCACATACTTTATGGCTCTCTTTATGTTTTTTTACAGGTAAGTCACTGGACTTGCTTAGCTGCTGAAAATCAGGATCTCCCATCAGAGGAGATTGGTTAACATCATTTAGGCTCCTACCTTTCACCGACACCTGCAAGTTTTTCTCCATCGAGTTTGACAATTGAGAGGGGCCATCTTTATATGTTGCATCTGATGTTTCTTTTAATCCATCTTTCTTCTTTCCACCAGAGGGCATAAAATGCAAACCAATATTTTTGTGGTTTTGGTCAGGGTGCCGAACATTAGCAAAGGTTACTCCGGCTATAGCCCCACCAGGATTCCCATGCAGATTAGTTTGACTTTCAGGAGCAACTTGGTACAGTGCAACAAGAGCTTGTGTTGTTTCCGCCTCAGTAAAGGTACACCGATTCATTCCAGGCCTAAAAAAATTTGTAGTAGGTCAAGCATCAGAGAGAGAGAGAGAGTGAGAGAGAATCAAAATAATAGCGGAATAGAACTTACAGCCAGTCAAGCATGCTACATATCCACTTCTCAGGTAGGTCTTTAGGGCTTCTACCAAATGGAAGAAGCCGCCATGTTTGACACTTGTCACACATGACCCAAGTGTCTCGATCTATCACTGAAGGAGCCCCTGTTGCAGGAGCTACATCAGAAATGGGCCCATAGGACGGACCTACATTTGAAATTGAAATTGCTTTAGGATAAGCGTCTACTGTTGGCAGCTTCTCAAATTTCCTACCACTCGATCTTTCATCTGATGCATTTTTAATGGCAGTTATGTGATTCTCAACCGCCTCAAAGTCCTTATGATCAGAAGGCAGTTCCAATGATTCCATTTGGTTATCTTCTTCTTCTGATCCCCCAAACAAATCTCTATATCTATCCCCAGCTCCTTCAAGATCCTTCTGTGATTTGAAGTCCTCCATTTCACTTTTAGATGTCAAATTGTCCACATGAGTGCTCTTTTTTATTTTGGGCACTGAAGAGGGAACCCTCAAGCTTACTTTTGGAACCTCAGTGGCTACGGTGCCATTACTTTGACTTCCCTTTGATTTCTTCTTACTCCCATTAGAAGAATGCTCCTTCTCAGGAGGCAATCTGATACTGTCTGGTTCATGGACAGTGGCCTTCTGATTAGCCTTCTCCTTGGAAGGATCCGAGAGTTTAGAGTTCGGAGCTTTCCTTCCCTTAGAAACATTTGAATCAGATTTTACAGAGTCGTAACTTTTCTCTCCATTGGAATGGACAGCTTTTTTAGAATATACTGAACTGTCATCAACAGAACTTGCTTTCTTATCTTCCCAAATCTTTCCAGCTGAACCCGCCTTCGACTTCTCAAACCACCCATCCTCTTGAGTGAATGTTGGCCCCAAAGTTTCCTCCTTTGCTGTATTAGAGAAGTCTTTATCCCTTAGTACATCGTTATTGGTTTCCCCTAACACATCAGAGTCCCTATCTTTACCTCTTGGTCTGTCATCAACAACAGAATTTGAATTAGATAGAAGCGGTAGTTTTAGAGTATTACAAAGAAGTTCCTCATAATTCAATATGTCAACATCACGTTCCTTCCGTAATATAAATCCATTGCCCTTCTGAGCATCCTTACTATCGCCACTCTTCAATTCCACTGAAATATCATTCCGCTTCATAGAGTTCTTCTTCTTCTCTTCTAACACTGTCCCATCAACCTTTCCAGAATCAGACCCACTTGGTACCATGTTAGAATTTTCCGCACCACCCCTGATCACAGGCATATGTCTATAATCTTTCTTAAGCTTTTCCTTCATGGTCAGGTGAATCAGATCATGGGAAAGAGGTGATAATAGTAGATCCCCGTGCACTGGAAAGGATGTCATAATCTGTTTCAACACAATGAAACAAACACATTCTAATTTCTTTCATGCACATTATGGATCAGAAAGTAGGGATGATAAATTACGGGGAGTCGTAGATTATTCACCTGAAGAATACTGGTGGGAGATTCACATGGGATATCTTGAGGCTCCCGGGACATCCCTTCACTTCCTGAAGGGCTGTCATTCAATGACGATGATGGTGAGACATCAAGACCAAGACCACTGTAGATTGCAGCATTTTTTTTTGTTGACAAGTTATCAGAACCCACTTTGATTCGAACCTTCAGTGTTTTCTGGTCTGATAAATTAGCAGATTTCTTGTTCTCAATTTCATATCTATGAGTGACATCCTCAGCACGAATTGATGGCATTCCATCATCCTGTTTGACAGAGTCCTTCATTGATGGTGCCTTCGATAAAGGCAATGGTGTGGAACTAGTAGAAGCTGGTACAAGTCTCACAGATTGTGGTGCACTTGAAGAAGCTGAAGAGTTTTGATGGCTACCCTGTGTAGTGACTCAAAATTCTCAATTAGAAATTCTCAGATCAACAATGGGCCGGTCATAAATTTCTCATTTAAATTTAAAGAGATTACAAAAATTAAATGGTATAAATCATATGCTTAAAAATCTACCTCCAATAGTGAATTGTTGGGAGATCTAGCTGTGCTGTTGTTCTGAACTTTTGGAGGAGTCCTTGGATGAGACCAAACCGGAGATCGCTGATAGGTAGGTAAAAACGAGCCATACCCTCCAAATTTTGCCCCTGCCACAATTACATAATTTCCCAAATTATTGATGTCAGGGGACAATAAAAAATTAATGTTTCCATCAAGCTTGAGAGAGAGAGAGAGAGAGAGAGAGAGAGAGAGAGTTCTGTTTTTCCTTGACTTACCCAAATTCTCTGCAGAAACCCCACCTTCAAAATCCTTTTGAAAATGTCCCAAAACATTTTGAAGTTTCTCACCCTTAAGAAAATAAAGAAGCTACATATTATATGATCCAAATATACATATGGGAAAAAGAAAAACGAAAGATGAATCAAAAGACAGTGAAACTGGGCTTAACACATCATAAGAGGTTTAGATAGTTTGTAAAACTAGCAGCTATTACATTACTTCCTTTAAGAACTTACATTTCATGACCCTACAATTAATTAATTCTCTCTAAATCTCAAAAATCTATATGCAGAAAGTTCCCATAATGCTGTCAAAGCTTCCACAGATAAATCTCAGTAAGCTTAAATACATATCCCTACAATTCCCTCTTATCTCCTTGGTATAAAGGACAGAACATGGATTTAATGATTCCAACATTCTTAAAGAGCACTCAAAAATACTAATTTCCCAGCTAACCAAAAATTTCATTGGAAAACCATAACTGACGAACTCAACTACTCAAGAGCTAAACCTTCTCGTACCATGACCAATTACTTTTGCAGAAGAAGTCTAAGTCTTCGCATTTACTGAACAACTTAAACAGCATAGCCATTAAAAAAAAAAAAAAAAGGATACTTCTCTCTATAGTTGATCAAACTGAATTCACAAAAGCCATATTTGCACTTCAACAAACAAACACTAAGCTCTCATAATTTCCATTTCCTTCCTTTTTCTGCTCTGACCATAGATTCTTAAATCCAACCACATTAAAAAACCAAGCACAATTTAAAGTAACAAAATTGAGTGTCCAACAAAAAACCCTCAAAAAACAATCAAAGTACTCAACAATCCAATCAAAATCTACAGTTTGGATCTAACACTCACCAATTAAAGTCAAACACAACCAAATCTAGTACCTCCAGAACATAACATAAAACAAAAAATACCAAAAACTTGTATGAAGCAAAAGAACATGTAAAAATCCTTACAATGTAAGAGAAAGCAACATCAGGGTCGATGCTTGGATCGTATTCTTCATTGTCGTTTCTGTAAGAACAAGCCTCCCCGTCTTCAAGCTCAGTCTCCTCCATCTCTCTCCCACCTCCAAACCTTAACTCTAGCCCCTTCCTTGCATCCCCAACAGAAATCATTCACCAAAAAACAAAAGCAAAAAAAACAAAAAAACCAGAAAGAAAAAACTTAAAATTCAAACCCTCAAACTGAGAGCTCCATCCTCACAACCTCACATCCAATTCCAAAACTCTCTCCGACCCATTTTACAGAACCAAAAACCCACCAAAACCCACCAAGGATTCCCTCTAAAACAATCAAACTCAACCCCGATCACAAATCACACCCTCCTCAAAAAAAATTACAAATTCAACATCTTTGAATAATTCAATTCTTGAAAATAACCCAAAGATCAAAGCTACTCAATTTAAAAACCCAATAAAAAAAATCTATCTCCCTCTTTTCCTTTTCTTTCAAAGCTTCCAGCTTAGAGATCGTTTAGCTGGAATCGAATTTCATATACTCTCTCCCCCTCTCTCTCTCTCTCTCTGGTTTTGGTGTAAACAGCAGCCTTGTTTTTTTATTAATTTAATTTTATTATATATATTTTTTCACTCTCTCTTTTTGTAGGAAAATTATTTGTTGCCTTTTTTTTTTTTTTTATAAATATATCTCCACGTAGAATTGGACCGATCTTAGCCAGAAAGGACAGAGTAAACCAAGTATATTTGTGGGAATATATTTTTAGGATTACTATTTTCGCCCCCCTCTACTTTTACGTTTTTTTTTTTCCAACAGTGTCCTGTCTGAGACTTGTTAGGATTTGATTACATTAACCGCTTTCTATGGCGCGTGTTGCACGCGCTATTACTACTCCTATTTGTTTGGGCTAAAGGATAATCAATAATTAAAAGGTGGTATAAATGCAAGATTCTTATACTCTGAGAGTATATATGGTTAGATGGTAAATTTCTTTTGGTGGTTTGTTGGAGTTTTATTCCTGTTGGACTAATAAATGGTTTTGGCTAAAAGTGCTTATATCATTTTTACAGTATTTTCAAGTTATATTATAGATGGCAGGTTGTTATTTGCGGTAACTGACAAACAAGAAAATAGTTTAAGTGATGAATTCATATGAAAACCAAGAACAACCTGTTATGTAGAATTTATTGTGAAAATATTTTAAAAATATTGTATATGGCATTTCTCTAATACTAATAATTTGACTTTTTTTTGCTTTTCCTTCTTTTTTCTGGGAATGAATAGTAGTTGGAATTATATGTTCAACATTATTCTTATTCTCAATAAAATTTAGGATATTCGCAAATAAGTATCAAGTCTATGACCGCATTTGAGCTAACTTTAGTTTTTTTTTTTTTTTTTTGAAGTTTTTATTATCATTAAAATCAACAATAACGTTACTCCAAAAAAAAAAAAAAAGAAAGATCAACAATAACGTGTACTATACATTTAGCTAAAAGCATCAATCTATTACTTACTGCACCTTGTGTAAGGAATGGTGAAGCTAGCTAGTATCAAAATATCAATGAAGTTGACTTATCAACATTTTTCTGTCAACAACCATGGGATTCAACAAATGTTAGCTAAAGTGAGGGTTTTCCAACAAGTAGATTACCTTCTATATATGTGTACAACTCAACTATTCAACTGTCTATATCCATGTTTAAAGCTTAGGTATAGTCCATCACAAAAACCCCACAACTCGGTCTTTTTACCCATGCATTCCTTACAACTACTTAGACAATCCCTTTAACCCTTTGGTCTCAGTCTTCTAGGATTAACCTTCCCTTGCACACAATCTAAGATTTCTCAATGAGGAGCTATTCCAATTGAAGTTGGACCAGCCAAAGTAAGGTTTCAAAATTGGGGGGATTTTCTAGCAACAAATAGTACTTCAACAATAATACAATATTCCACACTTTTTATTTATTTATTTATTATTTTTTATTTATTGAGGCAAACTGAAACAAGGTTTTGGGTAGGGTGACTTTGGTTGAGAATATTATTGGTTGTGTTTACACCAAAGTGTCCAAATACTAACATAGAGAACACTATGACTACATTGACTAGTTTTAAACTTTTAATATTAAAATTTTACTCATATATGAGCTCCATCTACTCATATTCTTTACTTAAAATAAAATTTATTATTACAAAAAAGTTACAAATTGATGTGAGTATAAGGGCCTGTTGTAGAATTCTAGTTTGAAACCATGCTTTTTTAAACCTCTCATTTTCTTTTTCTTTTTCTCTTTTTTTTTTTCTAGGTACAACTTTTTCAAAAGCTTATTTAAAAAATTGAAAAAATAAACTATACCAAGTATGCCTTAAATGTTACACCTCGCACACGCATATAGACAATAAAAACTATGATTAATTAGTCATTGTCTCATCAAAGTTGGCGGTGTGTTGGTGAATTGGTGCCATGCTCTTTTTTTATATGTAAATTTTTTTTTTTCTGCGGCAAATAATAATAATAGATAATTAAGTAAAAATTACAAAATGAAACTAGAAGTTTTATTATAAATAATAATTATTTTTCCTTCATAGATGTACTGTTATTTTCATTACCAACAAATGTTGCTAATTGCTACATTTACCATGTCAAACTTCCCTTCAAATTGACAGTACTTTAGAGTCAAATTCCATTTACCAAATGGCTTCTCAAAAAAAAAAAAAAAATTCCATTTACCAATGTATGAGTTTTTCAAATAATTCCTTCTGTTTTAAGAATAAGCAATTGAATCGTATATTTGTCTTCGTTATATTGAGTTAGGCGAAGACTACCATGTTATAAGCTGATGTAATTCCATGATGTGCTTTGCAAGGATTAAAAGTTTAAAACACAAACTAATTCTTTCTGAAGAAAAAAAAAAACGCAAACTAATTAGTAATTATAATTATATATACATAGGGAGAGAGAGAGAGTCTTACAATTATATATGCTACTGTGTAATAACTGACGTTATGGGAAATTTTATCCACAGTTTTTTTTTTAAGAAGAAAAATTTTATCCACAGTTGGTACATGCTTTTCACATTGTTAGCTAAATGGTAAACAATTGAGCCGTCCACATATGTTCACGTGTGTATATCCATATGACTTGGTATTCGGGATATAATTTTTTTTTAAATGTTAATTTATATGGTTTAAGGATTGTTTTTTTATTCAAGATAGAATTTCTACTCTAGCCTAATTTAAGTGTATATGTATGTAAAACACTAAAACTCCCTACTGGAGACTTGAACCCGGCCCTTGCCCTCCATACCTCACAAACATTTATACTTGCAGAATGACCACCGCACTAAGAGGAAGCAGTGGTGGTTTATGGATTTCTAATAACGTTAACAATATACTATCTATACTATCGTCCATTTGATTCATTTGAAAACACTCAAATGGCGGATTCAATGTTATCAACAACCAAAAAATAAAGTGATGAATTTAATAGACTTGATCAAAGATATGCTGGAAACTTAAAGATTCCAAGTTTTATTGATTACATTACTATTTATGACTTTCTGAAGTGTTTCATGGGTATAAAATGAAATAGTTTGATAAAAAATTGCTTAATTAAAATTAGATGTTTTCTCAAAAAATATTTTGAGAATCTAAATTTTAAGATAAAAATTAAGAATAGATGGAATATTTGACAGAAACCGACCCCAAAGTGCCCAAACAACTAATAGGTAATAAATGGAGTATTTTTCTTTTCTTTTACAAGTCAACTGATGCAACAATTAGTTGTCTTTATTATCCTTTAATATAATTGAAACTCGGATAAATATATATATTAAACTCGGATAAATATTATATATACAATTGGAAACTTTTTAATTTTTATTTATTTAAAGAATCATATACAATTTGAACTTGTGTCATATGTACACAAAACAAAAGCCTATTCACAAAGCGCGTGCACCCAAATCCTCAAATAGACTGCGTTTCAGGAGGCTGGAACCCATATGTTATTGTCTTACCCGACATGACTTTCTCTATTTTTTTTTAATTATTATTTATATTTCTATAAATGTTCGTATAATTCAATTTTTATAAATAGAAAATGAAAGATTTATCATTTATGTATTAATTACGTTTGACCCAACGAAAATATTAGTATTTTTAATTATTAATTTTGAATTTTATTCCTTTTTTTGGACAAAGCTGCCCTTGCGTTTTGTGTGGTTTTGCTGGTGAGGGGTTGAGAGACCTGGCTGTGTAAATTCCATTCTTTTATTATATATAATATATTTTCGTTATCTCCAAAGATAGGGACATTAATTCAATGCAACTATGCAAGCCCATCTGCAGCACAGATTATTGCATGCTTTTATCATTTCACACTTGCATGTATTTTACTATTTACCACTGTAATTTTTTTAATGTCATTTTTTGCATGATCCACATGATTATCTTATTTAATTTGTCATGTAGTATAATGATTTCCTTTTACCCAAACACAAAATTTAGAAGATTTTGGCATGGTTTACTAATTATTATTCAGTAGACTTTAAACATTATTCTAATAAGTCATTTAGGATGAAACAACATAGATCATATTCCACAATTCCTCTCCTTGATTGGATGTGAGTCTTGAGGAGAACATTCTCAAACCAAGAGATGTGAGATAATCCTCTTTTCTGCATCTAATTTTTTATGGACTATTTTATAAGATTGCCTAAGTAAAACACCAACTCATTGTCTCTAAAGAAGTGCGCTAGTCTCTACCTTCCCAAAGAAAGAAAAACAAACTTTTATGGGGTTGTTGGCTAGTATCAAGTGTGCGTTTGGATATAGCTTATTTTGCTGAAAATTTAAAATTTATTACTGAAAACACTATAACAAAATATTTTTTATTGCTCAAATTTATTGTTCACTCGCAATTTGCACTTGGCTGGTCCATGAACAGTGCCATGGACCAGCCAAAAAACGCAACTTGCCCAAAAGTAAACGTAAACACAAAAAGCCTTACCCAAACGGAGCTTAAATCATGTCGTCCTCTAAATGAAATGTTTTTGTCTAGTGTTCTATGCATTGGATGTGATACAAAACCAACACAGATTATTTTAAAACATCTGTCATATTTGTATCACGTCTAGTATAGAAAAATACTGGATGCAAGCTAAATCCATCCTCCCATTTAATCTAAATAATATTTGTTGAGAAAATAAAAAGATGTATATTATGACTTGTAAATGGTGGATGTCAATATTTTTAAAGCAAGGGAAAAGATGTTCTTAATTCTTATACATTGTTTGAATTTGGATAAAATGATTGCCATTATTATTATTGTCATTTTTTTTTCTGCTTGGTGAGTAGGAGTATTATATATGGTCATGCTTACTGCTTAGGGTCATTGCAAGAAATACTTAAACTGAACTTTGGATTGGATGTGTGGAATCCAATTGTTTATGTACGTGCAATGCTATTTACAGATATTTTAAAATTTTGTTGGTACTTGTGATATCAATATTTGGTTAAGAGTCATAATTTTTACAAATTAGTTTGTAATTTTTTTTAATGTTGTGGTTTTATTTAAGTAATTATTTCAAAAGGCTGTTTAGGGTCATTGCATAATAACATTTTCCTCATTAAGCTTCACAGCATTCAGTTGGGACGTGCCACCATTAACAAAAGTTATGGAAACTTTACTAAAGTTGCGCAAAAATATTTTTACACGTTTTTTCTCAAAAAACTATTTTTACGTATTTAGTAAGGGTTTTCTTGTGCTGCTTTTATAGCTGTTGTACATTAAGAAGTGACTATTTAGCCTTTGGAGTCTTTAAATCTATCTGATCGAAATTGAAAGCCTTGATATGCATAAAAAGCCACCATGTATATATGTCTCATTTCATGCATTCGTGATATTTTGTATGTTTAATTCTAAACTAACTCCATCCTACCTTCTAGGAGTGTGCTCATAAGTTTATTTTATTTTATATTTTTAAGCGTTTTTAAATTCCATTCGAACTATACACTCTAATTAATATTAAATTATTAATAGCTACAACTATGGATAATAGGGGTGCAAGGACCAAGAAATCTATTAGCCCAAGCCCACTGAGAACAATGAGTTTGTACAGTTCAACTTAGGCCTAAATCAATAAATTTGTAAAAGAGAGAATCAAACAATAAGAGGGAGCTCAGTCCGAGGATGAGAATAAGGAAGGAAGACTTCGTATTATAGAATATGTAGGTAAATGTCTTAATACAAGCTTGCCCAAGGAGACCAATATTACACAGAAAAATACACTGTTCATGCTCTTCTCTCAATGTTCTTGTTTTTACTCTTCTCTTTCTGATACTTCTGTCTGGATCCATTTTCTATGGAAACTCTCTTTCTCTTATATACTCTCCCCTACTTCACATCTTGACCCCCCATCTTTACCTAACAAAATTCTCATCGTGACACCTGCCCCGTTAAACATCTGATGAAGGTGGTAGAAGGAGCTGCTTAGCTGTGAACTACACTATTTAGGTCACTTCCTTATCAATGCAGTTGATAAAGCTATTGCCCACCATTTAATACAAAGGCTACAGGCTACCCCAAATTAGAAACTTCCCCTATGATCTTTGATTCTCTCTCATCAGATCCCTCCTCCCATTTGGAACGCCTCAGAGTCCTTTTAACTCATCTCTTCCTCTCCCCGGGCAACCTTCCTCCTTAGGCCCGTGGCCCATGTCATCCCCTCACCCATACTGCAACTTTTCAACTTCATCCTCGGTCCTCGGGCATCCACAATAGCCCCCTAAAACTTTTGCTATTAACCCTGAGGTAAAAATGAAATTTTAGTTGCATGAGCTAACTATATACGTGCCATGCGCATTCCCACGTGGTAACATCCTTTCACCTGTCTCAAGTACGCTCCCGATGCTTCGAAATCCACGATCTCACATTTATGGCGTCAGGTGGCTGCTTGTCTCCCCACGTTCTACGCCTTGATCAAGATCGTACGGTCCTTATTTTCCCTCATTTATGAACGGGAAATTTACCGCCCAATTTTTACCCCTATAAAAGGAGGATTTGGGGCTGGCTGAAGTTCATTTATGCATTCTGGCAATTTGAATTGAAGCAACCTCTCGAGGAGAATCTTTCCCTTTGTTCCTAGGTGTGTTCTTTCTCCCGTTTCTATCTTTGCACAAATTCATTCTCTTACACCATAAAACTCCATGGGTAGATATGCTAAGTTAGTGGATACTCCCGAGGCTAGGGCTGTCTTTAGGGCACAGTATAGGATTCCCGATGGTGTTGAAATTTGACACTATGAATACTGTGAATGACTGGTCTTGAACAGGCCTCCTGAATCCGTGGTCATTCCTATGATCACCTTCATCAAAGGCGGGATGGAACTCCCCATGGGAAAGGTTACTAGGGACTACCTAATAAACTATAGGTTGACCCCCACCCAATGCTCCCTGAATGTCTTTAAGGTCCTCGGGTGTGTAGATGCGCTAAATAGGAAAATGGGGACCAACTTTACCTGGCATGACGTAAACTGGGTATACAATTTCCAGAAGGGGGAAAAACTAAATATTACATCAAATTTAGAGTCCCTTCTGTTAGGTTAATCTCCTGCCTACCTGACTCAAGCAAGGGTATGGACGAGGATTTCCTCATCGTATCGGGAGATTAGCATGATGGACTGCATTGTCCCACCCAAGAAGGGGAACTAGGTAGGGTTCCTAAGGACCATAGATGCACATAAGATGTTACCTAATTTCATCAGTGCAAATTTTTTTTTTTAAATTGTTATTATTTTCTTTGGCAGACAAATACCACACCGCCCTAGCTAAACATCTGGTGAACTTCACAGACCTGAACCAGATCCTCAAATCAGCGATCTTCCTACACAAGGACGGTTAACTCTAAGCTGCTCACGTCATCCTCGGATACAAGCCTTCCACCAAACACTTCCAAAGCCCGAAGAACGTCATTAAAGCCAAGGACTCTCGGTTGGCTTTAATAGATGTAGCCATTTTAGGATTTCTACTATCCGAGCCTCCTCCCGCTGGAACTCAGGATGCCTAACTTCCAACCCCACTAGCTGCCAAGCTCCTCTACTCATAAGAACCCCCCATCCCTTTGGATGACAAAGCTAAGGATCCCACACTAGACCTTGTCTAGTAGGAAATGACGAATAAGGACTTTGAGGTTTTCTACCAACAAGAAGACCTCGAAGATGCTCCTAGCACCTCACACCGCCTACTACGCCCCACCTAACTCAGTTCCAGCCAAGAAGGGACCGACATTCCAGAAGGGATGGGTTTTGAAGAGAAAATCCTAGACTTGCTTACCCTACTCACGGCCCATGCTAGGGGCTCTTCCCCAGCCATGGCAGTGGTGCCCCGACCATCCACTCCTACAGCGACGCACACATCTTCAGTTGATGCTGCAAATAAGAAAAGGAAGAGGGTCCAGGGAAGCAAGGGCACGGAGGGTGCCGAGGAGGGGGAGGCCTCTTAATCCTCCCACTAGCCCCTAGCTAAAGAAGCCCAAACAGGGAAGGGGCAGTTGAAGAGGTCCACGTCTACTAGGACTTCTAAGGAGGTTGGGGGAGACCAATCAAAGAAGCCCTCAATCTGGAGGCCCATTTTTACCCTCAGCTTGGGCAATCTAGTACTAGAGGGCACCAATTTGAGGGACCCCAAGAAGGGCAGCTCAAGCCTAGTGGCAGAATGCCTAAAGAAGGCATTATGCCTGCTTGAAGACATGACGGAGCTGAAGTCCTTCAGGAAGCGTGAAGTCTTCCTCGCTTTGAAACAAGATCTCGCCAAGGTACATGACTACTCCCATTGGCTTGCAGTGTTAGATTATATATGCGCCATATGATACTTACATTTTTTTTGGTAGGCTGTCCAAGCTACCTTTGTGGCCGAAGAATGGGTGGACTATTCCCTAAACTTGGCGAGAACGGCAGAGAATAAATTAGAGGCTGCTGAAAAAGCCCACGCGGAGGCGAATAAGAAATTTAAAGAAACTCTTTCCCAGGTGACCGAGGTGGAGAAGGCTCAGAGGAACGCTGAGTCAGCTCTAAATTTTTTTGAAAAACAAGCTGCTGAAGCCTTGGAGGCCCAGAGAAAGGCTGAGAACAAGATGGCGTTGACTGTGGTGGAGCTTAAACAGGCCAAGAAGCAGTTAGAGGACAAGGAGGCTGAGATGTCCAAGGCCGAGCAGGCAGCCTATGATGCGGGTGTGACTAAGACAGCTGAAAGTCTTATCGCCTAACTCAGGGATGTCACTCGAGCCTTCTGTCTAAAGGTGTAGGGGCAAGCCTTGAACTCTACTGGGGTTAGCACGAAATCAGAGCTCAGGGCTCTTGATAAGGTCTACTATCCCCCAGCCTTGCGTTTGGTGCCCACTCCCTCGTAGCCCCTAGCAGATCCCAATAGTGCTCCCTTTCCTCTTCAGACCAGCCTGTCTTCATTCCCTCTTCTTCTCTAGCCAAGAGCAAAGAAAAGGAAAAAGAACTGCCACCTCCAATCGAGGTGCTTAAGGTGGAGGCAGAAGAACAGACAGTCGAAGCATCTAAACTGAAGAAGAAGAAGAAGAAGAAGAAGAAGAAGAAGAGGAGAGAAAAGGAACATGAGAAGAAGGGAGCAAAGGCAAAAGAGCCCTCCATCTAGTTTAGCCTTAGACTAGGAAACACATAGTCAGTTTTGTAATGAACTTAAGTGTTGCTAGTGCATTTTTTTTGTACTCCTTTAACATTAATGAAAAAAGCTAAATTTCATTTTATGCCTTTTCAATAGTTTAACTTGTACTCACCAGTTTATACCTAATGTCATACTCTTTTCTTGGTAATGAATGCAACAAATTGACCTGTGACTCACTTATTAAACACTTCTTGTCACCTCATTCAATCTGGAATTACTCGTAATAAAATTAATAGATTGACTAATAGAACTTAGGAGTAACTGCTACCAACACTTACCTTAAATTAGACTTGGAATCTCCAAGCAACTCTTTTGGGCGTTGATCCTGAAACCTGAGGAAATACTCAAGGCCCTTAGCTTTACTATCCAACTTAGACAACCTTTTGCATGGATCAACTTGTTCCCCCCTCTATGACCCGCGAAGCCACATCAGGCCCCAATTTGGCCAACACTTAAGATTTTTCAAGTAATGTTAATTTACCCTAGGCTTGTGACTCGAGAAGTTGAGCAAGGCCTAGGTTCTGTTTAACACTTAGAATATTTCATGCAATATTAATTTACCCTAGGCTTGTGACCTAAGAAGCCGAACAAGGCTTAGATTCTGTTTAACACTTAGAATATTTCATGCAATATTAATTTACCCTAGGCTTGTGACCCGAGGAGTCAAACATGGAGGTTTTGTTTAACACTTAGAACATTTCATGCAATGTTAATTTACCCAAGGCTTGTGACCCGAGGAG